>NC_090713.1:15272179-15575209 GCF_040954835.1 Lepisosteus oculatus
TCCAACATCAGGATTCAGGGCCAACATGAACAGTTTAGCATGAACACTCCCAGGACAGCAGGACTAGACAGAGAGCAGCTTTATAAGGAGCAGAGGATGAGATACAATCGGCCGAGCCCTTACTCCACTCAACACAGGTGGAATGGAGTAGAGAGTGGAGAGACTGGTTGAAACTGCCTTGCTAAGATATAGCAGGATTATTAATACCCAGTGAGTTTTAAAGGTTAAACGCACTACAGGAATTAAAACAAAAATTGAACCCAACTTTTTATTGAAGTAATTTTTTTATAGCAGAGGTTGAAATGTAGAAATGCACAGTTACAATGTGTTATGCGCCCTGATAAACCATCATATATTTAAGAATGATGTGTGTAATTATATTAATTCATTTTGGCATCTTTTACTAAAATCTGTTCTCTAGATCTTCTATACCTGGAATACCTGGAGTAGTGGTAGCAGTAGTTAGAACTCTTCTTAATCCTCATCTTCAGTCAATGTTACAGCTCTGCTTAGTGTGGGATTATAGGCACTGTAGCACTGGTGCTATGTATTTACTTGTACAAGCAGGCGCTGGAAGTGTTCCTCATACTGTGATAATTGAAAAAACTTAACAATATGAATACTGAAGATTAATGGTGTATCTTACTCTAACCCTTGCTAATCATTGACTTTTAACTTCATGTACTGTAAGGGGTATACAGTATGATCACCAGCTATAATTCCAATGCATGCATATTTTGGACGAGTTGATCAGTATCATAGCATAGTCCTTTACATTAAAGAGATCATAGTAATGACTATGCAGTGAGTGTAAAGCCATGGATTCAGCAATTATTCATGATTATCATTGAAAAGTATTAGTGTGAATACATTCTGTTCACCCTGGGCCTTTGGTGTCATTTTATTCTCAAAGTCCTTCTTATTGATCCTCTTGTGTATGTTTGTAACCAGCACTGGGGAAGTTAGACAACAGTTGTTAAAAACAATTAATTAGTGAATGAATTAAATTAATTACATTATATTAAATGAAAGGTGAGATTCACTTTACAAAACATCTTTTTGTTTCTGGGTTCATTCTATCCCACAGTCTGCACCCCAAGAAACCCTCAGAGATGATTCAGGTCAGGTACATGGGAATAAGCATTGAATATCTGTGTATTGAAAAGACAGAATAAAATCAGAATAAAATTTGAAAAAAAGTAAATTTTTGAAAATCTAAATTTTAAAAAATAAAGTTGCTTCATGAAACTCTGAAAAGTAAATAGGGAGCAGGAACTTGTTTGTCACATCGATTTATCAGTACAGCTCTTTTCCCGAGACAAGAAAGAAGAAAGTGAAGCTCCACTGGAACCCAGAGGTGAAGATTTGAAAATTGGGGAGGGGGGTTTAGGGAAAAATCAAAGCATGGTTTGAAACAGGGATGACCAACATCCACCCCGAACACAAGCTCCATGGCTTGGTAACCCAGACATTTAAGTTTCAAGGAGACTTTTTGCGGAGCAGCAGCAGCAAAGAGAGGACATTAGTTAGCCAATATGATAAAAATGACTTCTTTTTTGTTTTTTGTTTAGCACATTTGAACATTTTCAAAAACTGTCCAATCCCTAGTTTGTCAGGCATTTTTTTTCGCCGTGGGAGTGCTCCCACTTGTGCTGGTTTTAGTACCTGCTGCCAGGATATTACCCCAGCGCTTTGTCATTAAAATTGGGTTTCCAATAATGTGGAAGTGAACTCTTGTTTTCATGTCTACTATAACAGACATACTGTAATCTCCCTTGCTTTTAACCAAGCATATCATAATTTCTAAGAATGAAAATGATTTAAACTATGTGACACTATCATTCAACGAGAGCACAAAATATCACAAGGATCCTGCAGAGTGCAACAAAGACAGCAAAAAAAAGCCTATGCAATTGATTTGATTGACAGTTATTTATCAGTCAGCGCATTGATATTCCTTTATCACACAGTAAAATGTCAAAATTCCTTCCAGGGTGTGCGTATATCAGAGAATATAACACAGCTTCAAAAGTGTGTCAGCCAATTAGATTTCAGGACCGGAACTATCTTTCTTATAATTAGAATTAAGGTGCAATTAAAGATTTCTAATAATCTTTGTGTACCTTGACCATATAACCTGGTGCCTGCCTGTGTAAATACTCTACATAGGAATGCAGCTAAAAAGCTTGTTTTCCTTATGATCTCAGCCTAAGAATGACCTGGTGGTTTTCACATGTGGGAAAGTAAGAGAGATGACTTTGTCTTCTGGATAACGATCCTTCCTACAACAGAGGCGATCTAAACTCCCATGATGGATGTCCACTGCTAGTGCCTGGATGTCTAGTTGAGAGCCATAGGTACATCTGGATCTGATCTTTAAAGTCACAGGGCACGTTCAATCACCCAAAGGAAGATCCACCGATGAGTGACCTTTAAGGTGGGCCCTAGTGGTATACCTGATGGCATCTCAGACAATCACCAACTTCTGATGCGATACTACAAAACTGTAACTCAAGTCATTTTCCATTGGTTAACTCACTGACTCAATCTCTTCATCTAAACTGGCAAACTGAATTTTCAACCATGGGACTGCAAGCAGTCCGAGTCAGGACTTAAACTTTTCTCAGAGAAGCCAGGCTGAGAGAGTGTGTCAGTAAAGTGCAGAATTCCAAGATATTCTTCCTGAAACAGAAGAAATATTCTGTTTGTAAACCCAACGCTATCTTCGACGATCAACAAAATCAGACAGCTAGACTCTTTGTCGACATCCAGAATATCCAAGCACACACTGAATAAAAACTATAACACGGAATGACCTAAGTTCCTCTGTTGCCTACCTTGCAGATATCTAGAGAGAAAACTGTGCACAAACTGCTTTAAAAGACCAAAGTAAAATATCATTATTCACATCATAATTCTCAAGAGGTGTGCTATTATTCCAAACACACATTTGATGTTTAGTTCATGATAGTTAATGCATATTCACTTGTGTCTGAGAATATGAATATGATTTAGTTTTACGAGACTGATACAACCTACGAGCTAGACTGTAAAACATTATCATCTCTGCATATTTTATCTCTGAAATTATTAACTCTTTTCTTTGTAATCCCCTTGTAATCAGTCATTCATATCACAGCAGATCATTTCTCAGATGTATTTTGTTACGCTTGTTTGTTATGCACGTATTGATAATACTGTATTAATAAACTGTATGTTGTTTATTCGGAATTCCTGCATGAGACTGTAAATTATGATGTTTGATTGGTTTCTAAAAGTCGTCAAATTGTCACGGGAGCTGGTCCTGACTCCCAGGTAGTGCGTACTTTAGACAATATGCAGACGCTATAATCCGGAAGTGACTGGAATAAGACCTCAAGGGAAACACAGCAAGAGCAGGACGGGATGGCAGACGGGGGGGCGTGACGGCTGTGATCTGATGACAAGTCCTAAGGCAGTCCAAAGGGGAAATCGGGTCACAGTCCAGGGTCCAGGAGCTGGGAGATCCAATCCGAGACAGACAAGATTAAAACCGGAATGGGATCTGGAACAGGAATAGTGACAGGGATTCAGGAGGATAAAAACAGTAATGAGGCCAGGTGCTCCGAGCCCTGGACTCAGCAGGTCAGGATGCCTGATGAAGCCTATGCCGTTGGGTCCCTCCATGATCCGCTGGTATGCGGGCTTCTGGGCGTACGTATTCCAATGCAGAGCGTGGAATAGTGGGAGTGCCAGGCTTTAAATAATAACAAGGAAAACATGGACAGCTGCACATAATGAACTAAAATAGGAAAGGGTCGGAGCGCCCTTTAGAGGAGGGATGACGATCGTGACACAAATCCTCTTGCAATTTGCTGTTACAATTTCTAATTGTAACAGCAAATGAAAACCCCCATCTCCACCAGTGTGTATCCCACCATGTGCCCGGTGCTTTGCAGGATAAGCTCTGGGCCACAGAAGCCCTAAATTGGACAAGCAATTATTGAAAGAGTTGTGATATGATGTGAAAAAGGTACAACGAAGGCCTGTTTACTTCTATTCTTTAACCTGTCACAATATATTGGTTTGGTTATTATCAGTTTTTACTTCAGCATGAGAAAAATATTTTATTTCCCTTCATCTTTTCCTCAGCACAGACATATCTGTGTGATCCTACAATTTAAATCTAAATGAATATTATAATATTTTAATTTCCAAGTTGTTGAGAACAGCTCTACTTGCCACCATTTCAGACTACTTCTAAACAAAAAGCTGAGCTCCTCCATGGGCTATGTCCTGTGTCTGTAACGAACAGTTCTTTCCGGACCCTATGCGTACGACACAATCCGACGGAGTGGGGAAACACTGGGAAACGTCATGCAGGAATACGGGGCTGAAGACAGGGGGTCGTGTCCAAGTTGCGCTGGTGCACGGGGGAGGTGTGGCCGAGGCGAACAATCCCAAAGAGTAATCCTTAGAGTATCCAAAAACACACGAGAAAGTCCAAAACCAGAAGATCCATTAGAAGAAGGAATTAAAAACCATGAAGGCCGGGTCGGAACCGGCGGACGGGGAACAGGAACGGGAACAGGAACAGAGATTAAAACCTTAACGGGACCAGGCGCTTCCAGGTCCCGGACTCGCACGATATGGAAATCAGATGCAGAGCCCGGATGAGCGTCAGCGCCTGGCTCTTAAGGTGGGCTGGTTATAGGGAGCAGGTGCATAGAATAAAGGCTTAAGTGAAAGGGCTGGAGAACCCTTAAGGAGGGGGAACTATAATCGTGACAGTGTCATTACTTTCAGCCTCAGCTTCAGGTCGCAGCTGACCTGCTGAGGGAGTTATTTCTATGTGTGTAACACTGGAGGGAGAGACAGCTATTATTGAGCTCATGGTAACTCTGACAGTAACAATCTGTTGCATCTTCAGCCTGTACTCTTGTGATGGTCAGAGTGAAGTCAGTCCCAGATCCACTAACCCTGAAATGCTCTGGGAATCAGGACTGACAGGTAGTTGCTCCATAGATCAGGAGTTTAGGAGCTTCTTCAGCTTTCTGTCGATACCAGGCTAGTCTGTGCTTGGAGTCATAAATTTACACTGCTGTTCACCGGATTACGAAATAAAAAAAATCAAACAGCATATGGTAAAATATTTGGAACAATTCATTAAACACTTATTTACATAATTTAAACTTTCAGTGTTTTTTATTGTTTTACACTTAATAATTAATTATTAGCACTTTAACTATATTGATTTCAGCACAAATGCTTCATTTGTGAACTGAGATAGATGAGTCAAACATCCTCTTATAGTTTGTAACATGTTTTTATGTTCTTCTGACTGTATCTAGAAGGAGCTGTTGTTATTTAACACTATACAGGCACTTACAGTAGCTAGTTATCTAGTTACCTGCATTTACATACTAGGAGACACAGTAGTGATACCTTCTGGTGCAGTTTTAGAGTCATTGGCAGGAGCTAAGACTTCTCTGTCTCTGTCTGCAAGTCATGTAATTGAAAGACACTGCTGACTGCTAGTTTACTTTTAGATTATGTTTGTTTCTGTTTGCATACAGTAATCTTGCTGTATCTGAACACAAAGAGACAAGACTGTCAATTCCATGAGGAGTATAGTCTTTGGTCTCTTCTGCCCAAAGTGAAAAAAGACCCTATGCGTAGTGGCGGAACAGGGTTTAGCCCGGGTTCAGCTGTCCAGGAAATGCTATATAGAAACCTATGCCCTCAGGCCACGGACATGGAGCGACCTGGTGCTAGGCGAGTCTCAAGAAATTCTAAACCTCAATGCTATGTGAGGAGGAAAGTGTGACCCAGAAATATATAGCCCCAGACAAAGACACAGCGGATGGACAAGCAAAGTACAGGGAACTAGGGACAGGACAGAGTAGGAGCGCCCTCCAGATGTAGAGGACATGACAATATCAGGACACAATGTTGTGTTGCAGATTTCCCTAGGGGGATTGGAGCTGCCTGACAAGTCCACCTCCATTTTCATTAATATTTAATTTATATGGCTCTTCTCTTGACACTCAAAGAGCTTTACAGGGAATGGGGACTCCCCTCCACCGCCACCAAAGTGTAGCCTCACCTGGATGATGCAACAGCAGCCAAAGTGTCCCAGGAGGAGGCCATGATGAGTAGAGGACATGGGAAATTTAGGTAGGATGCCAGGGGTAACACCCCTACTCTTTTCAATAAACACGCTGAGATTTTTAATGACCATAGAGAGTCAGCACCTTGTTAAGGTCTCATCCGAAGAACGGCTCCTTTGTACAGTATATGTTGACTGTCACTATACTGGGGCATTAGGACCCACACAGACCACAGAGTTAGCTCCCCCTACTGGTCCAATTTTCACCTTTCCAGCAGTAACCTTCTTCTCTTCCAGGAGTTACAGGGTGATATAGCTGATATACTGTATCTCAGACTGTGTCTAAGTGTACATAATGTAAACCCAGAGAGCAGTGTGTGCCTAAATGTTTCTGATGTAAACCCAGAGATCAGTATTTGTATGATCTTAGAGCTTAGAGTTGACAATGCTAATGGTGGTGCCCACTACGTTCAAAACTGGCCAATTAACTTCAATAGCTAGTTAACTATAGTATAAGTGGAACGATGGTTTGTGACATAGAGTCCCTAGTTGGCAATAGGAAACTGTGGAGAGACTGTAGATATAGGACTAAACCACTTGGGGTCGCAAGTGAAGGGTTGACAGGGGTGGATGAGGTTCTCAGCTGAGTGTGGTCAGCAGAGTAAGGCTGATGAATCTCTAAAGAGGTCTGAGGCACAGCCCTTTATAAACATGCTCTTTTCACGACAATGATAGACAGAGTCAGTCTGGACATGAGTATTTTTGACAGCTTCTGTGTTGAAAGCACTAAAAATCAATTATGCAATCTCACGTTTTAGAGAATTCAGCCCTTAGCCAGCCAAGGGAAGACAGATCGAACCTCTGTCTGAGTCATAAACTGTGCAGCCCTAATTAAACAAAAAGCCTGTATTTACTGTAAGTGTTTAGCTTAAGTAAAATGTGATTTTAAGTAATAGCTGTTTATTAATATTCCAATAGCTGTAGAATATGAAATACAAACTGTGTATTTGCAAACTTCAGTCTCTGTTAAACATGGTATCACCTCCACCAGTAATGTGTCTAAACACACAGAGCCAAGTGCTGATTTAACCAAACTCTCAACACCCCAATCCATTCATGCTATGCTGAATGGAAAAAGGTCTCAGCTGATTGTGTCTCATTCTCGTTTCCTTATAGAGCTGCTCTCTGTCTAGTCCTGCGGTTCTGGGAGTGTTCATGCTAAACTGTTAATCTTTTTCTGTCACAACAAACACCACCAAGCCTGTGTTTCCAGCACTGACTGGCTACAAGTGCTGCTAAAGCCAGGAAGACAATTTGCATAGAAAAGACACTTTGCATTGGCAGTACATGCTCTGGGAGTGTTTATAGCCCTGTGAGTTTAACACTTCAAGACTGAGAGCTGCCCTTCAGGGAAACACAACCCACAGCAACAATGACCTTCATCACTATTTTCATCTGGACACTCCTAGTCTCTGCTCGAGGTAGGAATGGGTCTGAAATATTTGATGAACGTAGTTTACAACTATAGGTAAAAATGAAATGTTTTGTATAAAACAGGAAATCAATTAAATTTTTAATGATATTTTAATGATATTTACTACTTTCTCATTTGCAGAATCCAGAGGACAGGTAACTGTGACTCAGACTCCAGCAATGAAATCTGTTCTCCCTGGACAGACAGTCACTGTGAACTGTAAGACCAGTGCAGCACTATACAATAACAGATTCCTAGCCTGGTACCAAAAGAAAGTTGGAGAAACTAATAAATTCCTGATTTATGCAGCAACTATGTCAGACTGGGATCCCAGAGCGTTTCAGTGGCAGAGGATCTGGGACTGACTTCACTCTGACCATCACAGGAGTCCAGGCTGTTATTAATACTATAGTAATATCTTCGGTAAAGGCTTTTATGCATAAAATATTTCTGCATCATTAAAATATTTATGATAAAGGTAGGTTGTGCACTTTTGTCCAACTGAGCAATCGTACTTTCATAAAATATACCAACTTCTTAATGACTGATGATTAACATGCTGTAATACACAGTTTAAATTTAAAAGCTTAAATGCTGTACATGAGAGGTTAAGCTGTATTGGCTCCACCTGGCGGTTTTACAAGGTGATTCCGGATACTTTCCGGCATGACGTTAAATGATGCGATACACCGGGTGATACCGCGTTTTGATGCGACACGCCACCGAGGTATACCACGAAATACCCCACCCGTTTTGAATGGCTGCATCTGTATATTCTCATGTACGGTTAGAATGTGTTCATTGTCTTCCAATGAAAGACAAGTTCCTTTTCGCCGAAGTCGGGAGACATTAGAAGCTTGCCACACCCGGACTGTTAAACCAACGCATTAGCACGGTAAAGCTATCCCATTGAGGAGCCGGGCAATAATTGTTGCGTTCCTTGATTTTCTGATCTGCAAGGCCATTTGGCTGCAGCGAATGTTAATTCTGTCTGGCATTGCCAGATTGTGAAAAAATAAAAGTATTTAAATCAAGATATGGGTATACAGGTACAGACTTCAAGCTGCACCACTGAATCGCTTTGGTAAGGAGACGGACTGTGGCCAAATCATGAAGACTCTCTCACACCAAATAATGAAGATGAAAAGAAACGGGAAGTCAACACGAGACATTGTACAGTATTTGCGTTAGTCTGACATCGATAAGAAGAGTGCGCAGAAGGCTTGGATGGAGATACAAAAAAAACAACACATGCCCCATTATAAGGGTAAAAAACAAAGAGGAAAGACTCAAACAAGTGCTCCAATGGATTGAACAGGGGGAGACATTTCATGATGTACTTTTCACCGATGAAACAACAGTTGCTCTGGAACAGTTTTCAACAATGTCATTTTGTAAAAAGGGGAGAGATGTGGATTGTTGACCGGGGCGGGAGACATTCGGGAATGTGAGTCTGATAAAGAAGGAATAAAAGCATTTTATTAAAAATGCATTTGCGTTTGTCTGGGTGCTGACAAAGTAAAAAACAATTACTTTTTGACAATGAAAAACTGTGTGTGTCTCTGTCTCTCTCGTGTTTCGAAATCCTGTGGCTTTTGAAATTTACTGGGGGTGGACCACATCGGTAAATTTCGATGGGTCCAGAGGCAAAAGTGCCATGCTTTGCAATCTCCGAGAAACCATTAGTAGCATGGTGAATCGGAGAATCTCAGCACTTACTTTGTGCGACTGGAAAAAAATTTGTGATCGAATCAACGAAATACTTCGAAGAAGGAGGCGCTCTTTTCCCCTAGTCTAACAGTATGTCCAGAAACAAAACATTCCTGTTAAACAAGAGGAATGTAAAAAACAAAATGGTACAAAAGTAAAAAAAACAATTTCTTTATGACAGTGAAAACCGGTGTGTGTGTGTCTCTCTCTCTCTGCTGGCGCATGGGTGTGGTGGGGTGCTGTGCCAGCCGTACAAAAAATTAAAGTGTCCCTTTCCATTCAATGGGTGTCTGAGTCGCTGTGTTCCAATGTCATCGAGCTAAAGCCAACACAAAGCAAGAACTGATCAATGCGATTTACAAATTCTGGGAGAAATAACTGACCGAACAAAATTGCAACCATTTTATTAACAGGCTGTTTCGTGTTCTTCCTAGGATTGTTGAGTGGGGCGGGGCGGGGCGGGGGGGGACATTCGGGAATGTGAGTCTGATTAAGAATGAATAAAGCATTTTATTTAAAACGCGTTTGCGTTTGTCTGGGTGCTGACAAATTAAAAAACAATTACTTTTTGACAATGAAAAGCTGTGTCTCTCTCTCTCCGCTGGCATTTGTAATTTAATTAATTAATTGCTTACACTAATATAGCACTTTATCTGGACACTCCACTCAAAGCGTAATCATTTTTATTTTTAAATACATTTTAGCAAAGTCATGTACCATAAAAGTATGGTAATTAATACTTTCGCTGGAGTTTAAATAAAGTCGATGTTTTCTCTTTTTGGCTAGACTTTACTATCTAGCCATGAGATAAACAATAGTTTGTCATTAAACAACTTTATGTTTATTAATCTTCCTTGTTATGCACAGTGAGAATGATAATGTAATGAGAATTAATTTAATCACAGAGTGCTCATAAATTGTGCTAGGAAGAAAACAGATAGGTGTTCTGAAAGGTCACATATAAACAGGTTTTCAATGGAAAGAATGATAGTGTAACGATGACGGACACAAAAACTCAGACTTGCGGAGTTAAAACCTGCCTTTCTTTTCTTCTGTGTCACCCACCGCCTGCCTGCCGGCTGTCCCGCGCCCCACCCAGAGAGATCTTTTTGATTAAATTAATTCCCATTACATTACCATTCCCACTGTGCATAACAAGGAAGATTAATAAACAGAAGGTTGTTTAATGACAATCTATTGTATATCTCATGGCAATAAAGTCAAGTCTACCCTAAAAAAAGTCAAGTCTAAGTGTCACATGCTACTATTTGTGCATGAACATAGTCATACTGTTACATATTTCTTTAGATATGTGATTGCATGTTTTTTTTAAATCCCTGGCGGGACCGGGCATCCATAAGAATCAAGTTAAAGGTTTCATTGCGCTTTGACAGAAACCAAAGAGAAAAGAGAACAACTTTTTGTTTAAGAGAAGAGACACAGGATGGGCTGGATTTGAACACACAATTTCTGGTTTACAAGGCAGGAACATAGACCACAGTACCACCAGCAAAGGTCACATGAGAAGCAGTGAAACAGCACTACACATACAGAATCAACAGACGTTGTACAGCATGTACTACTGCGTTGCAGTATATGAATATAATTATATCGTTATTAATTTCTTTAGATACGCGATTCCATATTATATTAGCAGAAAAGCTTAGAACTACCACTTTTTATACCTGCTATTTCACATGTTAGTTAAAGACTTCGATGCTTAAAATGTTTAGGGAGAAATGGAATACTGGTGTGTATTTTTTCTTTAAAGTACCGATTCCTGGAATCTGAGTGGCTGACACCCTTCTGAAGTGGTACCATAATCTCTGGTATACGGAAAAGAAAGCGTAGATAAAAAAGCTTGGATTCTCATGTATCTTATACAAGTATCTTTTAATACAGTCTTTGCTGTGCTCTTGAGGATCCTTGTGATATTTTGCGCTCTGGTTGAATGATGCGTTGCAGTTTAAATAATTTTCGTTGTTAGACATTATGAAACGTTCTGTTAAAAGCAAGGGAGTTTTTATTATTGTTATTGTTGTTATCAAAAATGACTTAGAATCGATCATGTTGTGATATTTTGAAATAAAAAAGTCAATTGATTGTCCATAATATTGCTATTCTATCTTTTCGAAGAAATGTTTGTTAAAAGAGAAGTCCAGCACCAGCTGGATTTGAACACACAACCCAACAGTTAGTAGGCAGGCATGTAGACCAGTAGACTACAAGGGAAGTCACATGAAAAGAGAAGCGAAACAGCCCTACACAGCCCTGTCGCAGTACACTAATCATATCGTTATTAAATTCTTTAGATATGCGATTCCATATTATATTCCCTTTTAATCAAATTCTAAAAGTATGCTTGTTGAATCCGGTATCTCTTTAGTTAAAGACTTCGATGCTTAAAATGTTTAGGGAGAAATGAAATACTGGTGTGTAGTTTTTCTTTAAAGTACCAAGACCAGCCATATACTGTATATTTATGTTCCAAAATTAATATCGTTTATGGCCTTCACACACGTTACAGTATGCTCCTATTCTTTTTATGCTCAGCTACTAAGATTTCCCTTCAGTGGTTAAATTCAATATCTACAACGGGCACAGTAAAGACGTTTACTGTAAGTCTTTCTACGACAGACCAACTGTCGGTCAACCAATCACGTACAGCGGTACCCCGCGTCATCTTGCATCATGATGCGCGACGCCGTAGCCAATTACCTCAGGTACGTGTCTGTACCGCGCACTTTGAATGGCTGCATCTGTAATGAAGTCTGAAACAGAATATGAGAAAAGGAGATTATTAATATTACAGAATTACTCTAGGCTGATGGCAATATCACTGTCATAACACTTCTCCTGTCATTTTGACTCTCTACTTTGACTCTCTACTTTGGATGAGTCGTTGCTGCGCTCTTGGGGTAATTTTGGTCAACTGGCCCCTCCTGGGATGGTTCACCACTGTTCCATGTTTTCGCCATTTGTGGATAATGGCTCTCACTGTGGTTCGCTGGAGTCCCAAAGCTTTAGAAATGGCTTTATAACCTTTTCCAAACTGATAAATCTCAATTACTCTGTTTCTCATTTGTTCCCATAATTTCTTTGGATCGCAGTATGATGTCTAGCTTTTGAGGATCTTTTGGCCTACTTCACTTTGTCAGGCAGGTCCTATTTAAGTGATTTCTTGATTGAGAACAGGTGTGGCAGTAATCAGGCCTGGGTGTAGCTAGAGAAATTGAACTCAGCTATCCAAAGATGTGATAAACCACAGTTGATTTATGTTTTAACAGGGGGAGCAATCACTTTTTCACACAGGGCCATGTGGGTTTGGATTTTTTTTCCCTTAATAATAAAAACCTTCATTTAAAAACTGCATTTTGTGTTTCCTTGTGTTATCTTTGTCTAAAACTTCAATTTGTTTGACGATCTGAAACATTTCAGTGTGACAAACATGAAAAAAAAAAATAAATCAGGAAGGGGTCAAACACTTTTTCACACCACTGTATATACAGTATATATTTTATTGAAGTTCAGTTTGTTTGTGTGCCTCTTCAGCCTGGACTCCTGTGATGGTCACTGCCACTGCCACTGAAATGCTCTGGGATCCCAGTCCGACGGGTAGTTGCAAGATAGATCAGGAGTTTAGGAGCTTTTCCAGCTTTCTGTTGGTACCAGCTGAGGCGATCATTATTGTACACTGCAGGACTGGTCTTAAAGCTAACAGTGACTGTCTGTCCTGGAGCAGTCAATATTGTAGGAGCGTGGGTCACAAAAATCTGTCCACTAGATTCTGAAAATGAAGAAAACATTGCAAAAAGTGGGAAAGTATTGAAAATACCAATTTATTCTGTAAATCAGTAATACATTATATGATAGACATACAGTATGAAAACAGAATAAATTAATAAGATATTTATTATGATGCTTTAATATTTTTTATTTTTAAATTAACATAAATCTTGATTTCTTCTTCACATAATACAAAAATGTTTTAAATTCTATAAAATATCCAAACCCATTCCTACCCTGATCAGTGATGAGGAGTGTCCAGATAAATATGATGAAGAAAGTCATTGTTCCTGTGGGTTCTGTTACCATGAAGCGCAGCTCTCAGTCTGGAAGTGTTAAACTCACAAGGCTATAAACACTCCCAGAAGTGTCTTCTATGCAAATTATCTTTCTGGGTTAGGCTGCACTAGTAGCCAGTCAGTGCTAGAAAAACAGGCTTGGTGCTGCGTGATGTGACAGAGCAAGATGAGCAGTTTAACATTAACACTCCCAGGACAGCAGGACTAGACAGAAAGCAGCTTTATAAGGAGCAGAGGATTATACACAATCAGCTGAGTCCAACTTGAATGGAGTGGAGTGTGGAGAGTCTGGTTAAAGCAGTACTTGGTTTTGTGTGTTCAGGTACAGCAGGATCAATAGTTGAACTAAAAACGTATTTTACAGAGACTGAAGCATGCAAATGCACATATTAAAAACAGTCATGCAACCCACATTTTATATAAGTTTACACTGTCACAAATCCACTTATCAGCTATGTCCGCATTTCACCCAACATAGCTGGAATGGGGTGGAGTGCAGAAAATCTGGTTAAAACTGCACTTGGCTCTGTTTGTTCAGATGCAGCACAATTACTAACTGCACTGACTTAAACACTCTTAATACTTTTGGGGCAATACAAGAGAGGCAAAATGTTCAGTTCAGATCTGACAAAATACCTTGTTATATGTTTGTGGTCCCATGGGACATTCCTCACAGTGTTGAAGGAAAGACATGTTTTATCTATGGGGCTGGAGAGACACTGAAAACTTATTTTAATGTTCATGGGGAGTGTGCTCTCTCTTTGCATGACAGTCTTCTGTTCTTCTATATAACCGACAGTTGAAGGGGTCAGTCCTCTTTCTCAATTGTGTCTGTATTAAAACCTCAAACATTCAGACCCTCAGGTCTAAAGTTTCCAACTCCCTCCCTCTCCTCTTTCTATTCTCTCTTTATTTTTGTATCCAGGTTCCCAACTGGGGGGTAAGTGAAGCTCACTTCTCCAACATCAGGATTCAGGGCCAACATGAACAGTTTAGCATGAACACTCCCAGGACAGCAGGACTAGACAGAGAGCAGCTTTATAAGGAGCAGAGGATGAGATACAATCGGCCGAGCCCTTACTCCACTCAACACAGGTGGAATGGAGTAGAGAGTGGAGAGACTGGTTGAAACTGCCTTGCTAAGATATAGCAGGATTATTAATACCCAGTGAGTTTTAAAGGTTAAACGCACTACAGGAATTAAAACAAAAATTGAACCCAACTTTTTATTGAAGTAATTTTTTTATAGCAGAGGTTGAAATGTAGAAATGCACAGTTACAATGTGTTATGCGCCCTGATAAACCATCATATATTTAAGAATGATGTGTGTAATTATATTAATTCATTTTGGCATCTTTTACTAAAATATGTTCTCTAGATCTTCTATACCTGGAATACCTGGAGTAGTGGTAGCAGTAGTTAGAACTCTTCTTAATCCTCATCTTCAGTCAATGTTACAGCTCTGCTTAGTGTGGGATTATAGGCACTGTAGCACTGGTGCTATGTATTTACTTGTACAAGCAGGCGCTGGAAGTGTTCCTCATACTGTGATAATTGAATAAACTTAACAATATGAATACTGAAGATTAATGGTGTATCTTACTCTAACCCTTGCTAATCATTGACTTTTAACTTCATGTACTGTAAGGGGTATACAGTATGATCACCAGCTATAATTCCAATGCATGCATATTTTGGACGAGTTGATCAGTATCATAGCATAGTCCTTTACATTAAAGAGATCATAGTAATGACTATGCAGTGGGTGTAAAGCCATGGATTCAGCAATTATTCATGATTATCATTGAAAAGTATTAGTGTGAATACATTCTGTTCACCCTGGGCCTTTGGTGTCATTTTATTCTCAAAGTCCTTCTTATTGATCCTCTTGTGTATGTTTGTAACCAGCACTGGGGAAGTTAGACAACAGTTGTTAAAAACAATTAATTAGTGAATGAATTAAATTAATTACATTATATTAAATGAAAGGTGAGATTCACTTTACAAAACATCTTTTTGTTTCTGGGTTCATTCTATCCCACAGTCTGCACCCCAAGAAACCCTCAGAGATGATTCAGGTCAGGTACATGGGAATAAGCATTGAATATCTGTGTATTGAAAAGACAGAATAAAATCAGAATAAAATTTGAAAAAAAGTAAATTTTTGAAAATCTAAATTTTAAAAAATAAAGTTGCTTCATGAAACTCTGAAAAGTAAATAGGGAGCAGGAACTTGTTTGTCACATCGATTTATCAGCACAGCTCTTTTCCCGAGACAAGAAAGAAGAAAGTGAAGCTCCACTGGAACCCAGAGGTGAAGATTTGAAAATTGGGGAGGGGGGTTTAGGGAAAAATCAAAGCATGGTTTGAAACAGGGATGACCAACATCCACCCCGAACACAAGCTCCATGGCTTGGTAACCCAGACATTTAAGTTTCAAGGAGACTTTTTGCGGAGCAGCAGCAGCAAAGAGAGGACATTAGTTAGCCAATATGATAAAAATGACTTCTTTTTTGTTTTTTGTTTAGCACATTTGAACATTTTCAAAAACTGTCCAATCCCTAGTTTGTCAGGCATTTTTTTTCGCCGTGGGAGTGCTCCCACTTGTGCTGGTTTTAGTGCCTGCTGCCAGGATATTACCCCAGCGCTTTGTCATTAAAATTGGGTTTCCAATAATGTGGAAGTGAACTCTTGTTTTCATGTCTACTATAACAGACATACTGTAATCTCCCTTGCTTTTAACCAAGCATATCATAATTTCTAAGAATGAAAATGATTTAAACTATGTGACACTATCATTCAACGAGAGCACAAAATATCACAAGGATCCTGCAGAGTGCAACAAAGACAGCAAAAAAAAGCCTATGCAATTGATTTGATTGACAGTTATTTATCAGTCAGCGCATTGATATTCCTTTATCACACAGTAAAATGTCAAAATTCCTTCCAGGGTGTGCGTATATCAGAGAATATAACACAGCTTCAAAAGTGTGTCAGCCAATTAGATTTCAGGACCGGAACTATCTTTCTTATAATTAGAATTAAGGTGCAATTAAAGATTTCTAATAATCTTTGTGTACCTTGACCATATAACCTGGTGCCTGCCTGTGTAAATACTCTACATAGGAATGCAGCTAAAAAGCTTGTTATCCTTATGATCTCAGCCTAAGAATGACCTGGTGGTTTTCACATGTGGGAAAGTAAGAGAGATGACTTTGTCTTCTGGATAACGATCCTTCCTACAACAGAGGCGATCTAAACTCCCATGATGGATGTCCACTGCTAGTGCCTGGATGTCTAGTTGAGAGCCATAGGTACATCTGGATCTGATCTTTAAAGTCACAGGGCACGTTCAATCACCCAAAGGAAGATCCACCGATGAGTGACCTTTAAGGTGGGCCCTAGTGGTATACCTGATGGCATCTCAGACAATCACCAACTTCTGATGCGATACTACAAAACTGTAACTCAAGTCATTTTCCATTGGTTAACTCACTGACTCAATCTCTTCATCTAAACTGGCAAACTGAATTTTCAACCATGGGACTGCAAGCAGTCCGAGTCAGGACTTAAACTTTTCTCAGAGAAGCCAGGCTGAGAGAGTGTGTCAGTAAAGTGCAGAATTCCAAGATATTCTTCCTGAAACAGAAGAAATATTCTGTTTGTAAACCCAACGCTATCTTCGACGATCAACAAAATCAGACAGCTAGACTCTTTGTCGACATCCAGAATATCCAAGCACACACTGAATAAAAACTATAACACGGAATGACCTAAGTTCCTCTGTTGCCTACCTTGCAGATATCTAGAGAGAAAACTGTGCACAAACTGCTTTAAAAGACCAAAGTAAAATATCATTATTCACATCATAATTCTCAAGAGGTGTGCTATTATTCCAAACACACATTTGATGTTTAGTTCATGATAGTTAATGCATATTCACTTGTGTCTGAGAATATGAATATGATTTAGTTTTACGAGACTGATACAACCTACGAGCTAGACTGTAAAACATTATCATCTCTGCATATTTTAACTCTGAAATTATTAACTCTTTTCTTTGTAATCCCCTTGTAATCAGTCATTCATATCACAGCAGATCATTTCTCAGATGTATTTTGTTACGCTTGTTTGTTATGCACGTATTGATAATACTGTATTAATAAACTGTATGTTGTTTATTCGGAATTCCTGCATGAGACTGTAAATTATGATGTTTGATTGGTTTCTAAAAGTCGTCAAATTGTCACGGGAGCTGGTCCTGACTCCCAGGTAGTGCGTACTTTAGACCCTATGCAGACGCTATAATCCGGAAGTGACTGGAATAAGACCTCAAGGGAAACACAGCAAGAGCAGGACGGGATGGCAGACGGGGGGGCGTGACGGCTGTGATCTGATGACAAGTCCTAAGGCAGTCCAAAGGGGAAATCGGGTCACAGTCCAGGGTCCAGGAGCTGGGAGATCCAATCCGAGACAGACAAGATTAAAACCGGAATGGGATCTGGAACAGGAATAGTGACAGGGATTCAGGAGGATAAAAACAGTAATGAGGCCAGGTGCTCCGAGCCCTGGACTCAGCAGGTCAGGATGCCTGATGAAGCCTATGCCGTTGGGTCCCTCCATGATCCGCTGGTATGCGGGCTTCTGGGCGTACGTATTCCAATGCAGAGCGTGGAATAGTGGGAGTGCCAGGCTTTAAATAATAACAAGGAAAACATGGACAGCTGCACATAATGAACTAAAATAGGAAAGGGTCGGAGCGCCCTTTAGAGGAGGGATGACGATCGTGACACAAATCCTCTTGCAATTTGTTGTTACAATTTCTAATTGTAACAGCAAATGAAAACCCCCTTCTCCACCAGTGTGTATCCCACCATGTGCCCGGTGCTTTGCAGGATAAGCTCTGGGCCACAGAAGCCCTAAATTGGACAAGCAATTATTGAAAGAGTTGTGATATGATGTGAAAAAGGTACAACGAAGGCCTGTTTACTTCTATTCTTTAACCTGTCACAATATATTGGTTTGGTTATTATCAGTTTTTACTTCAACATGAGAAAAATATTTTATTTCCCTTCATCTTTTCCTCAGCACAGACATATCTGTATGATCCTACAATTTAAATCTAAATGAATATTATAATATTTTAATTTCCAAGTTGTTGAGAACACCTCTACTTGCCACCATTTCAGACTACTTCTAAACAAAAAGCTGAGCTCCTCCATGGGCTATGTCCTGTGTCTGTAACGAACAGTTCTTTCCGGACCCTATGCGTACGACACAATCCGACGGAGTGGGGAAACACTGGGAAACGTCATGCAGGAATACGGGGCTGAAGACAGGGGGTCGTGTCCAAGTTGCGCTGGTGCACGGGGGAGGTGTGGCCGAGGCGAACAATCCCAAAGAGTAATCCTTAGAGTATCCAAAAACACACGAGAAAGTCCAAAACCAGAAGATCCATTAGAAGAAGGAATTAAAAACCATGAAGGCCGGGTCGGAACCGGCGGACGGGGAACAGGAACGGGAACAGGAACAGAGATTAAAACCTTAACGGGACCAGGCGCTTCCAGGTCCCGGACTCGCACGATATGGAAATCAGATGCAGAACCCGGATGAGCGTCAGCGCCTGGCTTTTAAGGTGGGCTGGGAATAGGGAGCAGGTGCATAGAATAAAGTCTTAAGTGAAAGGGCTGGAGCACCCTTAAGGAGGGGGAACTATAATCGTGACAGTGTCATTACTTTCAGCCTCAGCTTCAGGTCGCAGCTGACCTGCTGAGGGAGTTATTTCTATGTGTGTAACACTGGAGGGAGAGACAGCTATTATTGAGCTCATGGTAACTCTGACAGTAACAATCTGTTGCATCTTCAGCCTGGCATCTTCGATACCAGGCTAGTCTGTGCTTGGAGTCATAAACTTACACTGCTGTTCACCGGATTACGAAATAAAAAAATCAAACAGCATATGGTAAAATATTTGGAACAATTCATTTAACACTTATTTACATAATTTAAACTTTCAGTGTTTTTTTTGTTTTACACTTAATAATTAATTATTAGCACTTTAACTATACTGATTTCAGCACAAATGCTTCATTTGTGAACTGAGATAGATGAGTCAAACATCCTCTTATAGTTTGTAACATGTTTTTATGTTCTTCTGACTGTATCTAGAAGGAGCTGTTGTTATTTAACACTATACAGGCACTTACAGTAGCTAGTTATCTAGTTACCTGCATTTACATACTAGGAGACACAGTAGTGATACCTTCTGGTGCAGTTTTAGAGTCATTGGCAGGAGCTAAGACTTCTCTGTCTCTGTCTGCAAGTCATGTAATTGAAAGACACTGCTGACTGCTAGTTTACTTTTAGATTATGTTTGTTTCTGTTTGCATACAGTAATCTTGCTGTATCTGAACACAAAGAGACAAGACTGTCAATTCCATGAGGAGTATAGTCTTTGGTCTCTTCTGCCCAAAGTGAAAAAAGACCCTATGCGTAGTGGCGGAACAGGGTTTAGCCCGGGTTCAGCTGTCCAGGAAATGCTATATAGAAACCTATGCCCTCAGGCCACGGACATGGAGCGACCTGGTGCTAGGCGAGTCTCAAGAAATTCTAAACCTCAATGCTGTGTGAGGAGGAAAGTGTGACCCAGAAATATATAGCCCCAGACAAAGACACAGCGGATGGACAAGCAAAGTACAGGGAACTAGGGACAGGACAGAGTAGGAGCGCCCTCCAGATGAAGAGGGCATGACAATATCAGGACACAATGTTGTGTTGCAGATTTCCCTAGGGGGATTGGAGCTGCCTGACAAGGTCCACCTCCATTTTCATTAATATTTAATTTATACGGCTCTTCTCTTGACACTCAAAGAGCTTTACAGGGAATGGGGACTCCCCTCCACCGCCACCAAAGTGTAGCCTCACCTGGATGATGCAACAGCAGCCAAAGTGTCCCAGGAGGAGGCCATGATGAGTAGAGGACATGGGAAATTTAGGTAGGATGCCAGGGGTAACACCCCTACTCTTTTCAATAAACACGCTGAGATTTTTAATGACCATAGAGAGTCAGCACCTTGTTAAGGTCTCATCCGAAGAACGGCTCCTTTGTACAGTATATGTTGACTGTCACTATACTGGGGCATTAGGACCCACACAGACCACAGAGTTAGCTCCCCCTACTGGTCCAATTTTCACCTTTCCAGCAGTAACCTTCTTCTCTTCCAGGAGTTACAGGGTGATATAGCTGATATACTGTATCTCAGACTGTGTCTAAGTGTACATAATGTAAACCCAGAGAGCAGTGTGTGCCTAAATGTTTCTGATGTAAACCCAGAGATCAGTATTTGTATGATCTTAGAGCTTAGAGTTGACAATGCTAATGGTGGTGCCCACTACGTTCAAAACTGGCCAATTAACTTCAATAGCTAGTTAACTATAGTATAAGTGGAACGATGGTTTGTGACATAGAGTCCCTAGTTGGCAATAGGAAACTGTGGAGAGACTGTAGATATAGGACTAAACCACTTGGGGTCGCAAGTGAAGGGTTGACAGGGGTGGATGAGGTTCTCAGCTGAGTGTGGTCAGCAGAGTAAGGCTGATGAATCTCTAAAGAGGTCTGAGGCACAGCCCTTTATAAACATGCTCTTTTCACGACAATGATAGACAGAGTCAGTCTGGACATGAGTATTTTTGACAGCTTCTGTGTTGAAAGCACTAAAAATCAATTATGCAATCTCACGTTTTAGAGAATTCAGCCCTTAGCCAGCCAAGGGAAGACAGATCGAACCTCTGTCTGAGTCATAAACTGTGCAGCCCTAATTAAACAAAAAGCCTGTATTTACTGTAAGTGTTTAGCTTAAGTAAAATGTGATTTTAAGTAATAGCTGTTTATTAATATTCCAATAGCTGTAGAATATGAAATACAAACTGTGTATTTGCAAACTTCAGTCTCTGTTAAACATGGTATCACCTCCACCAGTAATGTGTCTAAACACACAGAGCCAAGTGCTGATTTAACCAAACTCTCAACACCCCAATCCATTCATGCTATGCTGAATGGAAAAAGGTCTCAGCTGATTGTGTCTCATTCTCGTTTCCTTATAGAGCTGCTCTCTGTCTAGTCCTGCGGTTCTGGGAGTGTTCATGCTAAACTGTTAATCTTTTTCTGTCACAACAAACACCACCAAGCCTGTGTTTCCAGCACTGACTGGCTACAAGTGCTGCTAAAGCCAGGAAGACAATTTGCATAGAAAAGACACTTTGCATTGGCAGTACATGCTCTGGGAGTGTTTATAGCCCTGTGAGTTTAACACTTCAAGACTGAGAGCTGCCCTTCAGGGAAACACAACCCACAGCAACAATGACCTTCATCACTATTTTCATCTGGACACTCCTAGTCTCTGCTCGAGGTAGGAATGGGTCTGAAATATTTGATGAACGTAGTTTACAACTATAGGTAAAAATGAAATGTTTTGTATAAAACAGGAAATCAATTAAATTTTTAATGATATTTTAATGATATTTACTACTTTCTCATTTGCAGAATCCAGAGGACAGGTAACTGTGACTCAGACTCCAGCAATGAAATCTGTTCTCCCTGGACAGACAGTCACTGTGAACTGTAAGACCAGTGCAGCACTATACAATAACAGATTCCTAGCCTGGTACCAAAAGAAAGTTGGAGAAACTAATAAATTCCTGATTTATGCAGCAACTATGTCAGACTGGGATCCCAGAGCGTTTCAGTGGCAGAGGATCTGGGACTGACTTCACTCTGACCATCACAGGAGTCCAGGCTGTTATTAATACTATAGTAATATCTTCGGTAAAGGCTTTTATGCATAAAATATTTCTGCATCATTAAAATATTTATGATAAAGGTAGGTTGTGCACTTTTGTCCAACTGAGCAATCGTACTTTCATAAAATATACCAACTTCTTAATGACTGATGATTAACATGCTGTAATACACAGTTTAAATTTAAAAGCTTAAATGCTGTACATGAGAGGTTAAGCTGTATTGGCTCCACCTGGCGGTTTTACAAGGTGATTCCGGATACTTTCCGGCATGACGTTAAATGATGCGATACACCGGGTGATACCGCGTTTTGATGCGACACGCCACCGAGGTATACCACGAAATACCCCACCCGTTTTGAATGGCTGCATCTGTATATTCTCATGTACGGTTAGAATGTGTTCATTGTCTTCCAATGAAAGACAAGTTCCTTTCCCGGAAGTCGGGAGACATTAGAAGCTTGCCACACCCGGACTGTTAAACCAACGCATTAGCACGTTAAAGCTATCCCATTGAGGACCCGGGCAATAATTGTTGCGATCCTTGATTTTCTGATCTGCAAGGCCATTTGGCTGCAGCGAATGTGAATTCTGTCTGGCATTGCCAGATTGTGAAAAAATAAAAGTATTTAAATCAAGATATGTGTATACAGGTACAGACTTCAAGCTGCACCACTGAATCGCTTTGGTAAGGAGACGGACTGTGGCCAAATCATGAAGACTATCTCACACCAAATAATGAAGATGAAAAGAAACGGGAAGTCAACACGAGACATTGTACAGTATTTGCGTTAGTCTGACATCGATAAGAAGAGTGCGCAGAAGGCTTCGATGGAGATACAAAAAAAAAACAACACATGCCCCATTATAAGGGTAAAAAACAAAGAGGAAAGACTCAAACAAGTGCTCCAATGGATTGAACAGGGGGAGACATTTCATGATGTACTTTTCACCGATGAAACAACAGTTGCTCTGGAACAGTTTTCAACAATGTCATTTTGTAAAAAGGGGAGAGATGTGGATTGTTGACCGGGGCGGGAGACATTCGGGAATGTGAGTCTGATAAAGAAGGAATAAAAGCATTTTATTAAAAACGCATTTGCGTTTGTCTGGGTGCTGACAAAGTAAAAAACAATTACTTTTTGACAATGAAAAACTGTGTGTGTCTCTGTCTCTCTCGTGTTTCGAAATCCTGTGGCTTTTGAAATTTACTGGGCGTGGACCACATCGGTAAATTTCGATGGGTCCAGAGGCAAAAGTGCCATGCTTTGCAATCTCCGAGAAACCATTAGTAGCATGGTGAATCGGAGAATCTCAACACTTACTTTGTGCGACTGGAAAAGAATTTGTGATCGAATCAACGAAATACTTCGAAGAAGGAGGCGCTCTTTTCCCCTAGTCTAACAGTATGTCCAGAAACAAAACATTCCTGTTAAACAAGAGGAATGTAAAAAACAAAATGGTACAAAAGTAAAAAAAACAATTTCTTTTTGACAGTGAAAACCGGTGTGTGTGTGTCTCTCTCTCTCTGCTGGCGCATGGGTGTGGTGGGGTGCTGTGCCAGCCGTACAAAAAATTAAAGTGTCCCTTTCCATTCAATGGGTGTCTGAGTCGCTGTGTTCCAATGTCATCGAGCTAAAGCCAGCACAAAGCAAGAACTGATCAATGCGATTTACAAATTCTGGGAGAAATAACTGACCGAACAAAATTGTAACCATTTTATTAACAGGCTGTTTTATGTTCTTCCTAGGATTGTTGAGTGGGGCAGGGCGGGGCGGGGCGGGGCGGGGCGGGGGGGGACATTCGGGAATGTGAGTCTGATTAAGAATGAATAAAGCATTTTATTTAAAACGCGTTTGCGTTTGTCTGGGTGCTGACAAATTAAAAAACAATTACTTTTTGACAATGAAAAGCTGTGTCTCTCTCTCTCTCTCCGCTGGCATTTGTAATTTAATTAATTAATTGCTTACACTAATATAGCACTTTATCTGGACACTCCACTCAAAGCGTAATCATTTTTATTTTTAAATACATTTTAGCAAAGTCATGTACCATAAAAGTATGGTAATTAATACTTTCGCTGGAGTTTAAATAAAGTCGATGTTTTCTCTTTTTGGCTAGACTTTACTATCTAGCCATGAGATAAACAATAGTTTGTCATTAAACAACTTTATGTTTATTAATCTTCCTTGTTATGCACAGTGAGAATGATAATGTAATGAGAATTAATTTAATCACAGAGTGCTCATAAATTGTGCTAGGAAGAAAACAGATAGGTGTTCTGAAAGGTCATATATGAACAGGTTTTCGATGGAAAGAATGATAGTGTAACGATGACGGACACAAAAACTCAGACTTGCAGAGTTAAAAGCTGCCTTTCTTTTCTTCTCTGTCACCCACCGCCTGCCTGCCGGCTGTCCCGCGCCCCACCCAGAGAGATCTCTTTGATTAAATTAATTCCCATTACATTACCATTCCCACTGTGCATAACAAGGAAGATTAATAAACATAAGGTTATATAATGACAATATATTGTATATCTCATGGCAATAAAGTCAAGTCTACCCTAAAAAAAGTCAAGTCTAAGTGTCACATGCTACTATTTGTGCATGAACATAGTCATACTGTTACATATTTCTTTAGATATGTGATTGCATGTTTTTTTTAAATCCCTGGCGGGACCGGGCATCCATAAGAATCAAATTAAAGGTTTCATTGCACTTTGACAGAAACCAAAGAGAAAAGAGAACAACTTTTTGTTTAAGAGAAGAGACACAGGATGGGCTGGATTTGAACACACAATTTCTGGTTTACAAGGCAGGAACATAGACCACAGTACCACCAGCAAAGGTCACATAAGAAACAGTGAAACAGCCCTACACATACAGAATCAACAGACGTTGTACAGCATGTACTACTGCGTTGCAGTATATGAATATAATTATATCGTTATTAATTTCTTTAGATACGCGATTCCATATTATATTAGCAGAAAAGCTTAAAACTACCACTTTTTATACCTGCTATTTCACATGTTAGTTAAAGACTTCGATGCTTAAAATGTTTAGGGAGAAATGGAATACTGGTGTGTATTTTTTCTTTAAAGTACCGATTCCTGGAATCTGACTGGCTGACACCCTTCTGAAGTGGTACCATAATCTCTGGTATACGGAAAAGAAAGTGTAGATAAAAAAGCTTGGATTTTCATGTATCTTATACAAGTATCTTTTAATACAGTCTTTGCTGTGCTCTTGAGGATCCTTGTGATATTTTGTGCTCTGGTTGAATGATGCGTTGCAGTTTAAATAATTTTCGTTGTTAGACATTGCAAGGGAGTTTTTATGTCCGTTACAGTAAAAGAAAATGCCTGACAAAGTAGGGCTTGGACAGATTCCAAGTGCTTCTACAAATGTGCTAAAGAAATTAGCAAAAAATGTCATTAATTCCTTTAACATATTGGCTAGCTAATGTCCTGTTAGTTAGGTCAACAAAATCTAGTGGTGTTTGTCAAAGAAAAAAATAAAAGTATTTCCGTTTAAAATGAAGGTTAGAAAGAATGTGGACCAGAGTAATACTTTGAGTTTACAGCTTGTCCAAAGTCATTCATTATTAATACAATTAGTAATATCTTCAGTAAAGGCTTTGATGCATAAATATTTCTGATAAAGGTAGGTTGTGTACTTTTGTCCAACTGAGCAATCTTGCTTTCATAAAATATACCAACTTTTTAATGACTGATGATTAACATGCTGTAATACACAGTTTAAATTTAAAAGCTCAAATGCTGTACATGAGAGGTTAAGCTTTATTGGCTCCTCCTGGCGGTTTTACAAGGTGATGCCAGATACTTTCCGGCATGACGTCAAATGACGCGTTACACCGCGTGATACTGCGTTTTCATGCGACACGCCCACTGTGGTGTATCGTGAAATACCCCACGCGTTTTGAATGGCTGCATCTGTAACTATAATACAGTGGTCAGACAGGCCCTTGATGAAATTGCCCCGTTAAACACTAAGGTAGTTAAAGCCACTATACACTCTCCATGGTATAATGATCCCACATGATCCCTTAAAAAAGAGTGCCGCAAACGAGAGTGCAAATGGAGGTCTACTGGTCTACTATTCAAGTCAGCATGGACTGATAGCCTGCAACAATATAAGAAAGTCCTATATAGAGCTCATTCGTTCTACCACTCTGAACCTATTGAAATCAGTAAAAATAACCCTCACTACGAATTTAAGACAATATATGTATTAAATGTGAATTTGTGTGAATTCCCACGCAAAAAGTAGAAAAAAGGCAAAAACATGGTTTCCTAACTACTTTTATAGAATTTCAAGATTCTTAAAATTTTAAGTGAATTTAAATTTAAAATGTATTATAAATTTTATAATATAATATACAGAAAAACATTTTTGATAGTTAATATTACAATATAAGGGCAGGCACATTCATTAGCATTGCTGGGGTTTAATTCAAGTCCTCAGGTGCTATCTGTGTGGAGTCTGTATGTTCTTCATGTTGCATGGGTTTCCTGTGAGGGGCTTCTGGGAAAATTGGCTTTGTGTGTGATTGTGTGCCGAAACTAAATTAAATTGAATAGATGTCAGTTTACAATCAGAAAAGGTACTATTTAAAATTATTCGGGGAGATAAAATGGAAAGAATAAAAATTATTATCATATTTTATTTAAAAAAATAAACCCTTAGGACATGTAATAAACATCTACAGCAAATATCTGTATTTATATCTGAAAAGCTTACTGTAAAACATTCTGTGTGTTAATTTAATTTGATCAAATATTTTGTGTTTGGAGAACAAAACCTAATGGAGGGCTAGTGTGTGGAGGGGAAGGTGTTGTGTTTCTTTTTGCCATCAGTATATTTACACAATTAATAAACTCATTAATGTAAAAGCAGCTCATATTTAATTTGTTTATTGGATCTACACGTGTTGCATAAACATTAAGGGATGAAGCTTTAGAGTTTATATGTAACCCCGCTCAAAACTGGTGACACAGCTGTTGATGTAAATGATAACTAAGAGAACTTTATTTCAAGGTCAGATATATATATACCACCTTAAGTCCAAAGAAAAATCCAAAAATAATTTCTTCAGACTGGAGCTTATAGAACGTCAGCACAACTATATGATTAAGTATTTGCGCCTTGTTTCAAAGCTTACGTTTCACAATATGTAAAAGTAAACGTACACAATTACTTGTATGTATTTTATTACACACTCTTTAAGAACAAGCCTACTCACGATGCAGAATGAAACACATACAGTACAACCTGCAGCTTTGTGTTTGTATATTGCATACAGCCTCAAATATATATTTCCCCCAATTCAGTTCAACAGCATCATTCTTTTACTTTCAAATAATTCCTGATGAAGAAATAGTCAAGGTATCCACCTTCCACTCAATAATCTCTAATCTTATTTACAAAATGTAAACAATAATCTGGTAGTCTGTCAATTTCCTTTCTGTTTCTAATCTCCACAGAAAAGATGACTAATACTCCAATGAGTCCTCTGTCTTGACCCAACACCAATACGGGAGAAGATAATTTAGGTGTGTACATTCAGGTGACAGGAGAGAGTTTAAGGAATTTGGGAGAGTTACTGTTAGCTATTCATCTCGAGCACTGGGCACTCCTCAGTGACTGAGCTGCTGTGATTTGTTGTGCTTGTTCCCCAATTGATATAATACCAATATTATTTTGCAACAGTTGAAAACATCAATCTATTGCCCAAACCATCACTATAACCAATTTAATAATCAGCAAGGTATGCGATTATGTGACTGCGCCTACTAGAGTAGGGGACTTGATCTTCAGTAAGAGTTGCTCCACTGGATTTTTCTTCCTTGGAATTAACTATCATCATAATAATAATAATTGCTAATACTTATATAGCGCTTTTCTGGACACTCCACACAAAACATCCCATGCTGGCCCCACTAACACCTCCTCCAGCAGCAACCATAGTTTTCCACAGGAGGTCTCCCATCCAGGTACTGACCAGGCTCACACCTGCTTAGCTTGAGGGGGTTTTCAGTTATGAGTTGCAGAGTGATATGGCTATAGGCTGTAATACTCCACCTCCTGAGTCATGGATATGTCTTGATAACCCATGAAGAACTCAGGTGCATATTGATTAAGAGTCTGAAGGTTAGCACTACTAGGTGCTAACACTACTAGGTTAGGTGTCTTCTTCATTTGCAGACATAAACTCCCCTTCTAACTGACACGAGCCCTGAGTTTCTGGCTGCTCTTTAGTATCCAGGTTCACTGGTAAGAATCTACAGGGAAGCAAAAGTTCCCTATTTAGAACATCTCAATCCTCAAGGCTCACCACAAAGTGAAATATCTTTATTGGGCTTTTCACCACAATTTACACTGTTGGCTCAGCACAGCACTCTCGAGCTGCTTTCTAAGGCCCACATTTCATACGTACACCTGTTAACCCATGTCAATGGTAGAACTGGTTACTTTGGCATCACAACGCCTCTTATTCATTAAATGTCTTTTCTCTGCAAGTTTGGAGACAAGATTATAGGCATATTTAAGGCTGTTTTTCAAATCCTGCACATAACAAGTTTTGGGATTGTGTCCCTCTGGAATGATTCCAAAACAGAGATCAATAGGAAACCAAGGTTGCATACCAAACGTTGAAAGAAAGGATGTCTCCTCGGTTGCTTCATTACGAGTACAATTATAAGTGTAGACAAGAGCATGTGGCAAATTTTTGCCAGTGCTCTGTCTTTCACTGTGTGCTTCCAGAAGATCCAGCAATATCTTATTGAACATATCCAGTGGATTCCTGTTCCACATCCCTCCTCTAGAGGGCACTCCTACCCTTTTCTGTTAAGATTAGCTTCTATTATTTAGTGGTGTGTCTTGTTTGAATTTTGGTTGAAAGCCTAGCGTCTCCACAGGTCCTGGCTCAGCATTGAAAGACAGACTCCCGGAAACCCGCCTACCAGTGGGTCCAGGAGTGACCTGACAGCATAGGCTTCACCCTGGCGTCCTGGCCTTCTGAGTCCGGGGCTCGGAGCGCCTGGTCCCGTTAAGGTTTTAGTACTGTGTTGCTGGTCTTGGTTCCCTTTCCCAGGGATTTTAACTGTCTCCATTCCCAGATGGATCTCCCAGTCTCTTGACAACAGACTGTGCCCTGATAACCCCTTTTTGGACCCCTTTGGACTTGGTCACCTTCACCCTGTCTGTCATCCCATCCTGACCCTGCTGTATCTTCACTGATGTCCTTCTCCATACCCTTCTGGATTATACCGTCATGCATAGGGTCCTTAACTGTGCACTACACAGGAGTCAGACCTGGCTTCCATGACAATTCCCTCCAGGTGATAAGGTGTAGTATGTGATTTGACCCCTGACAGTTTACACAATTTAGCTACAATCTCAGATTCAAAATTGACACCTTAGTCACTGTGGATCCAAGTTTAAGGATATTTTTTGTTTCAGATTTCTTTCTGCAATAGGAGTTCTGAAACCTCTCTGTGTGCACATGAGGGTTGCAGTGGAGGGATCATCTTGTAAGATGGGGAGGTCATCATTAATGGTCCTGAGAAAAGAAAGTTTATTGGGGTGGTAAGGAAGTACCAGTGGAATGTGATTGTCCAGGAGTCGCTATTTGTGTGCTTAAGGGCTATCATTGTGGGAAATGACAGTGTGCAGAGATTGATGTTCATGGTGAAAATGAAACATTCTGTGCCCTCAAAGATGGTAGTTGTCTAAAAGCTGGAGAGCATGGTTAGTGTTCCTAATATATGAAAGAAGTCCTTCGAATGGTGGTATGTATTTTATATCTTTATATAGCATATACAATCTGCCATATTTTAAAGACATACTGTATGATTATTAGACTGAAGTAAGATGTGAAGACAGGGTTCATTTTAAGTCCTTTCTGCATGAAGATTAGACTTCTAAACAACAAGCTGGAGTTTATGGCAGGAAAGGGGGTTAACTGATAAGGATTCCAGATGCGAGCTAAGAACCCCCTGGGGGTGTAATCTTAAACTGACCATTTGGCCAGGATCTCTTAACTGGCAAAATACCATGACCCCCTCTTTACTATAAGAATGAATGACATCCGATGCAGCAAGGAAGGACTATATAAACCTAAAGTTTGTACCAGCACCTTGAACAATACTTTGGTTTTGTTGTTTCTTGCAGGAAACAAGACTTCGGCTTTATTGTTCCTTGCATGCAATAAACTCATCTGTTTAACTTCATCCTGGGATCCAGAACCTTATTTTTTCTGTTACAACAAGACTAATAAAAACATAGATTAAATGAAGCTTCTATTTCACTATTTCACAACTAACATTACAACACAAGATCCACCTATCAAGCAGTGAAAGGCAGGTTGTAGCACACTAGCCCAAACTGTAGTGTAATACGGTCTAGTTACCGTTAATGTGAAATTTGACATGCATTATACAGTAGATAGCTGCAACTGTATTTGTGCAATTTACTGTAGAAAATATTTCCAGATCGGAAATGTCAGGACCAGCTTGGTTCTGTCATATGATCCATCCAGTGTGCTCTTATACTCCCTTGCTATCTAAATCAATTGTTGTCTCTAAATTTCCATCCCAGTATATTTGTGATTGAAAAATATTGCTCCAGAATAGAGTAGCATCCCATCCAGGGTTTCCATCTTGCTCCCTGTACCTGTAGGGTTAGGCTACAGTTCTCTGCAGTTGCTTTTTTTGTTATTATTCCTTATCATGAGACACTCTTGCTAAATCACTAGTGAAACTTGCTCTCTGACACCAGATTTTTCAGTTGGTCTGCACAGAGATTATGGTAATATTCGTGGGATGAGGGAAGTGTTGTTTTTTTTTGCATGCTTTAAAGCATTATGTTTAAGAAATTCTAAAAAAAGCAGATGAAAGAATATAAAGAATTTATTACAGCACAGCAACAGGCTTTTAATTTACAATTTAAAAGAAAAGGCAGGCACAGAATGAACAAACACCTGGAATATATCTGATTAAATCGAGTCCATTATATAAAAATCATCTTCCCTATTCAAAATCATTTTATTTTCAGCCACTTTGATGATTATTCATACAGTATTACCAAGCAAAACTTAATTTGTTAAACTATATAAACCTTCACCTGGTTCCAAATTATGAAAAGGTTGTTTGAAGGCTATCCATTAAAATCATTGACAGTTGCTTTAATTTATCCAATTGAATGGATAGAACAGAATCCAGCAGGATTCATTTATTCCAGTACTTTGTCATCCAGTGGAACAACAAGCCTCACTGTAAGAGGCTCTTTTGTAGGATCTTCACAGCGACCAATAAAAATGGGAATAACACTGGGGTCTCCAGGTTTCAGAGGCACTCTGTTCACACCCACTATGAAAACAAATGAACGATTGATTGTGATGCTGGATAAACGTTGCATTGTGAGACTTTGAAGTGTCTGCATTGTTACCTGTGAATCTATGGGAATATTTTCTCCCGCTGACGCAGATTCACAAATTATTCCAGAGGGTGTAACACTTATTTTGACACCTGTTGTCACTTTTGGCTTGTACTGTGGACCAGGAGCAGCTGAGGAAACATAAATGAATGAAAATTAAATGCAGAATAAACATTATTAATCTGTACCTATCATAAATATAACATAGACAGTAATTGCAAAGTTTGATATCTCATGGGATGCATGTACAAGTAAGGCCATAGACACCAGATTTCTAGTTCCCACTAGAGGATGCAGGCAAGCTGACTAAAGTTGTACTCTGAAGGAATGTGCTCACTGTGCCTTCTATCGCAGGGATGTACAGTATATTGTTGCGTGTTTCCCTTTTCACTACACTACTGTCTTCATACACACTCCGTTTCACACACCTTCAATCTTACTACAAATTATTATGGCCAGAAACACATAATGTAACATAATGTAAATCCTAATATTCATTTATTCACATATTTAATAAATATAGTGTTAAAATGAATAGTTCATAAAAAATATTAAATGACCAATCTGAATACAAAATCAGACATTTCCCCAATACTGTACATCACTACAACCTTCAAAAGGTGAAAAGTGATTATTTAGGCATTTATGAATACAGTACCGGGTGGGATTGTGAATGTGCACAGCTCATTCAAGCTAAGTACAATGAAGTATTGAAAGTCCTAGAATAGGACTGCAGTCTCTCAACATTTCCACATGAAAGAAAATGATGATGCTCTAATGACTTACGTGTAAACGTTTTCCCAATGTCCACATGATTAGTAGTCAGCTGGCACACTAAATCGGTCTCAGCTATAAAGTGTGGCATTTTGACCTGCATCTCTTGCACAGACGCCTTCAGGACCTCTTCCAGGTTGATTTCATGAAGGTGTTTCTCAACTGTTTGCAGCTATAACATGAAAATGTACGATAAATTACCTGATGGCACTGAAAAAATATTTTCAAAATGGTGGTACAAATACAAAAAAGTCACGTTTCACATAAAGTATCAAATCTTTATTTGTCAAACCAAAACACTTTTCTGACCTGACTACCATGAAGGACCTACATTAACATGATTGTTCTATATAACTGATGTATATGAAACCATATCCAACTAATTTGAATTCCTTAAGTGGAAGCATTGCTTGAAATTACAATCAATCATTTCAGCTCCTTTGTTATTTAGAATTGAGTATGAATTGCACTGAACTGCCTCCAGATTCCATAACACTGCCCATAAGGAAGGAGACTATGGAACTCAGTCTGATTTTACTTAGGATAAAGTAAGCGAGATCAAGAAGAGATCCATGAAAGGTGAGATCAAGAAGAGAAAGCACAAGCACTGGAGATAATGAGCTTTGTCCTTCAAGCTACTAAAATCAGATGGGTCTAATGATCTCCTTTCTGAGACCAGAGTGGACATATGGTTGCCACTGAGCAAACTGTCAGTCCTGTACAGTATTTTATAGCTAATAGTATTATAGCTATAGTATTATTGTATAAATTATGATGCATTAGTAAAACCTTTGAATTATATGATGTAATTTCTATTTACTTGTGTAGACAAAATATAGTAAGAATACTGTATTTTATGATTCCCTTCACATCAGTATTTACCTTAGAGTGTGTATTTATTATTAGAAGGGCAGGACCTACCTTGCTGACATCCTCTGTCATCAATATGTAGAATCCAAGTGCATCTCCATTTAATGGCAGCTCCAGGGCTGTGACAGCACAGCCAGCGATTTTAATATTCTTGGTTCGAAACTTGCCTGTGCCTTTCATCATGGTAATGTCAATTTCCTATTTTAAAAAAAAACAATGCCTTTCATGAGAGCTATTTTCAAAACTAAAAGCATTGTACTAGAGTGGACACAATGCTCACAAGCAGAAAAGGAAACACACAGTACAGTCATAGTTTAGAGTGAAAGTAAGAGTAAGACAAAATCCTTCATATAAAGCTGTAATCAGGTTTTAAAGAATCCACAGCCACATAGCCTCTAAACTGTAAATAGCTTTGGGTTGGAAATTTATATAGTTTTTCAAGGAAATTATTATTTTTTTAAGTTTATTTTCTCACTCAATTAATAGATAATTTCAATTAGGCAGCATTTTTCTATTAAAAAGCAACTGAAAGAATACCACTGTATTTTCATCTATTTGCTGTCCTCAAAATGTACCTCTATCTAGCATCTACCGAAGAGAATAGACAGAAAAGTAAGTTCAAGTGTATTTTACATCTGTTGAGAGTACATTACTGTACGTACAGATTGATGCCTATAATAATATGCAGGCCTTTTTTATATGAAGCACATAGGTGTCTTATATGCTTTACATAAATATACATAATGTGATTTAAGTTGTGAAATGATAAACGGAACCATAGATATTTAGTTGCAAATCAAAGAAAGCAATTCTCTAAGCTTTTCACTATATATACTGTACACCTTCATCCCTACTGGCCACCACATGTACAGTAAAACTCCACAGAAATCAGATACAAGGAATCAGATACTTATAATTCCTGAGTGAAAACAAGGATAGAAAAAGCATACATACAATTCCAAGCATACTGCAGTGACTCTTCTTTAGCCTATTAATTCTATCTTTAAGTACTGTATATTTCATTCATAGGAATGGGAACTGCCTATAAAATATAATTCGAGATGAGATCAGCACGATGGCCCTGGATTCAGTTCCAGACCTGAAGTGCTATCTGCCAGGGGTTTGTTTGTTCCCCCACATTCACATGGGTTCCCTTTTGGCACTCTGCTTTCCTCCCAGTGTTCAAAGACATACTGGTAGGTTTATTTACTGCTGGGAAATGGGCCCTGATGTGTGTGTATCTGTGTCCGTGTCTGTATGTGCTCTGTGATGGATTGGTGTCCATTCCAGGGTATACAGTATCCAGGCTTGTATATGTTGCTTGCTGGGATCTGGCTTCTCTGTGACTCTGTATTGGATAAAGCACTTTTAAATGGGTGGATGGATGGATATTGAGTCTCCTGAGAGTTTCAGTACACATGTCACTAGGATTATGGATGACATGGTCTGTTTTTCAATACTGTAAATCAATAGCCCCAAACAAAAGCCTGATATGATCTATTTAGTGAGAAAAGGAAATCTACAGGATTGAAAGTGAAGTCCCCAGATATTCACTCCACTGAACCTTTCAGTGCATGCTGTTTACCCAACAAACAGCATTCAATGCATTAACTCTACAACTTAATGCATTGTGAACCAGACAGAGATACACCTCTATGTCTGTTGAAAGGAATACCTAGAGTATGTGCAGATGTGAGTGATGCAGGAGTCAAAGATTTTAACAAAAACGTTTAGTCTTACCAAAAGAGTGTTATATTTTTGTTCAAACAATTTAATGTAGTCTGTATCTTATAAAATATTGTGCATTTTTACACATTCATTTTTTTTACTTGCAGATACCCATAACTGATCAACTTTGCACAGATTTGCAATGAGCCAAAATCATGCAGTTGTACTTCACTTACAGTAGGGCTGTTTCTCTTAAAGCTGATTCACCTCAGTGCTCTTTGTTCTTGCCATGACTGTACTTAAATGCTTTTAATTTCCACCTTTTACCTCTGTTTGAGAGCAGAATGTCTGAAACGTACATACTGGCCAGACATCAGCACCCAGACTGCATTCAACTGCAACTGTGTATCCTGTTACTATTTGTGTTGAAGACAAGAAGTAAGAAAAACAGGTGCACATGCTCTCAGCCAGTGAGACTTTGGCCTGAAAATGTGTTTCTTGTGACAAGACTTAAGTCATGCTTAGTGGCACCCCCCATGAACATCGTAAAACTAATCCTGTAACCCTATCTGTAGATGGTTCTGAACTTGAGCTTTAGTCTAAATTGAAAAGCCTTGGGGTGATATTCAATTCTGGCTAAACATTCGAGGGTTTTGCTAAACAGTAGTTGACCCAGTGGCAGACAGAAATGAGTTAGACCTTCAGAAACTTTTCTATTTGATTCCCAAAGATGCAGAGCAGAGTTGACACAAAGCTTGACTGATAAAACAAAATGAGGCAAGAATCTCATTATATTTTACTGGTAAAGAGCAGCACAGAATGTTAAAACTGAATGTAGGCTAAACTCTCTAAATTATTTTCACTGTTGTAAAGAAGAAATTGGTGTAGAGTCACAATAGTCAAATTTCTGAATGGGGAAATTAGTAGCTCACAAGCTGAGCAAGGTCATGAGCATCAAAAGAAGCAGATGTGGTGTCTAGAGTGTCCAAGAGGGCCAAGAGGTCTCTGAGTCCCTGGAGGGACCAGAATAAGACCAGAAACTGATGACAAAATGCCCTGGCTCAAATCTCCAGAGGAGCTGGGTGATGATGAGCTGCTATTCCTATCTTGCAATGCCAACGAAGTGAAGGAATAGCCTCACCCCATACTGTATATTCTCAAAAGTAAATGGAAAGACATCACATGAACTCTATCATTTACCCCTATATTTCCTGGAGCAGTAGAACAAAATTGTATCAGGACAGCATCTGCCCCTATTCCCCCAGCAGCATTATGGGAGCAGGGGTATGTTGGTATCTGCTCCAACATCTCTGAAATACTGGGAGAGATCACTGGGCCATGACCTTCACTACTGCCACAGAAGAGAGGGAGGACTTTACAGATTATCACCCATGTTAGCTCTAGAGTTTGCTACCAAGTTTGTCCTACAAAAGATGATCTCTGACTACCGTCCAGTCCTTCTGGAAAAAATAAAAACTTTTTTTCCTCAAGCACTAGGAACCCATTTAAATCTGTTTGGTTTGGGGTTTGTTTTAACATGAAGGTTGCAACAGAAAACATGAAAATTAGGCCATTTGCATTTTACAATGAACAACAAAAATGACAAAGAGAATAGTAGATGGAAAAGTAATGAAGAAGTGAAGAGTTTTCTGGAAATGTATCAGGAATAGGTTTGGTGCACATAGTTGACAGAAATATTTCATTTTGGAATCTGTCCAAACAAGCTTTTTATATTTTTACACTGACACACCTTTTCCATAGAAGATAGAAACATTGTTCACAATGCAGTTTTCAGAGGAAAAATTATTTCATTCTGCCTATATTTCATTTTCCCATGTCTGTCACTTAAAATATGATTTACCTGTGTGAACACTTATACTACACAGTTTTGTGCAAGAATTAAGTGAATTTTCAAACAGGTTTGTCAAGGGTTTCTGCTCACTCAGATATCTGTATTAACCCCGAAGTCTGTGTGTATTTAGCCCTCAATCTATGTAACTTCAGCACTGTCAGTGTGTCTATATTAACTCCTCTCTCAAACTAAAAAAAAAGACAAATTAAGAAAAGTTAAGCAAATCCAAATACACATGGCAGTTACAAAAACAACACAGTTGACTAAACAATAAATAGTAGTACAGACAAACTTTAACTAGTGTAAGAGTTTGATTCTGGAAATCATTCTATAAATTTGATATTACTCTTGAGTCACGTACACACTGTTTTATACTTTGTTGGCAGTAAGTTCTTAACCCATTAGTGCAATGTGTACTGTAATAGCGACAAACAATTTCATTAAATACAATGATTACATTGTTGAGATAGATTGTTGTTACCATATTGTCACCACAACGATATGTGCAATAATATACTGTACAATATGTCTCTGTACCATATAACGTAATATCGTCTCACTCCCCTGTTTTATAGGATTATCATTTTGTTTATTACTCAGTATGCAGAAAGTTTGTAACCTAGAAATCATGAAAGATAATTTTGTTTTAGATTTTGATAATAAAATATGTATTATATAAACACTGCAGTGTCATTAAAGCCATACAGTATCATAATGTATTTAAAAGCAAGTAAACATACAAAAAACAAAACAAAGGCCAGATTAAAATAATGAGTACTGACTTGAATGACTGTTGAATACTGTACAGTAAGTTACATTGTAGCTAATGTAAATTTGCACTATATTTACATCAGTATATTTAAATTGTTAATATCAGAATTTGCCATTGAGGTACTGTACAGTATGCTCTGCTCTAAACATTTATATAGTATAATTTAAACAATCGCTTGCAAAACACTGGTGTGAGTGCATGTAAGTAGCCTGCAAGAATGAAGCTAATCGGTACTCTGATGTGGTTGATGTACTATACTTTACTGTATGGATATCCTTGGATAATGAGCTCATGTGATTCTTTAATGTGTGTGGCACATAGGGATATGTAGTCATTTTGTTAATGTATTCACCTCATATCATTGACATATAAAAACTACATGCTGTGAAGGAACTACTTCCTGTTCCATTTTAAACACTGTGTAAAAATAAAAAAAGGTGCTGGGCCATCTTTAATCATCTAGAATGTGGACATACCAGGTTTTAAATTAATAATATTTTAATAACAGAGATTTAATACTTTAACAATTTGTCTGGCAACCATGAATTAACCTGGCAGTTTTACAGAGAAGTGAATCAGATGATTAAAAATATATAAACATTGTGACACAGTGCTGTTCTTCTTGACTCCTCGCTCACCGCGTTAAACCTTGCACATTCCACTTAGCTGCATCTGTAGGTCTGTACAATACATTTTTTTAATAAGACAGAAAATTAAAATAAAAAACATTTCTGAAATAACTTATGTAGTATTTTATTGTAAGTTATGCAGACAATGTTGGAAATATAGTACAATTTATATATATCATAACAGATGTGAAATTATACAAAAAATCAAAGCAAAGATTATTCATACAGGGCTGTTTCACATCTCACAGCACCCAAGACTCTTGCTCAAGACTAAAAATGTTCAATTCTTGCAGCGTGTCAGATTATGAGATTCTTTTAAATCCTAGAATAGATCTGTTTTCACTTCTCTGGACTGATTCCAGAGAAGCAACACATGTTTTATAATGTGGTGGCCAAAATTGTAAGATTCTTAATTAAGTCTCACCAATGTTATACAGATTTAAAATAATATCCCTTGATTCAAATTTCACACTTTTGACTATATACTATAGCCTTAAATTTGTATACTTTTTATTGTTTTCCATATTGTCTGAAAGATATGTGAATACCCTTCCGCATACATCTGTGAATAGACATCGATAGTTTCAACCAGGAGGAACATTTTTCCCATTATATAAAACTCTGTAAAACTACTTTCCACCAGTTAGTTAAGTGCCTGACCAGAGAAAACAAAACACTGGACTTATTATATGCCAATGCTAAGGATGCATATAATTCCACAGCCCTTCCCCCCCTTGGCAGATCAGATCACAACCTTGTCCTGCTTACACCATTATACATGCCTATTGTCCAGCGCCAACCTGCAACAATGAGGACTGTAAAAAGATGGTCTCAGGAGGCTATGGAGGATCTACGTGGTGCTTTGGAGGCTACTGACTGGGATGTGCTGTGCGAACCACATGGGGACGACATAGACAGCATGGTGGACTGTGTCACTGACTACATTAAGTTCTATGTTGACAACACCATCCCCACCAAAGACGTACATTGCTTTTCTAATAACAAACCCTGGATCACCAGTGACCTGAAGGCTCTTCTTAATGACAAGAAGAGAGCCTTTAGGAGGGGGGATAAGAAAGAGGTCAAGCGTGCACAGAGGGAACTAAAGCAGAAGTTAAGAGAGAGCAAGGACGCCTACAGGAGGAAGGTAGAGGACAAGCTGCAAAGGAATAGGGTGAGGGATGTATGGAGCAGCATTAGAGAGATCACTGGCTTCGAACAGGCTGTTGGTGCAATGGAGGGGAACCTGGAGATGACCAACGAGTTGAACCAGTTTTTTAACAGGTTTGATTCAGGGCCCTCTGAATCAAATCACACCAATCCCCCCACAGCCACACGCTTCCTAACCCTTCACAGCTACGACTGCCCAACACCTCCTCCATCCCCCCACAAACATGGCCGCCTACAGCTACAACCCCCAACAGCTACTCACCCCCCCCATCCCCCACAGCTGCCACTCTCCAACCTGCAGCACTGAAAGTGCTATGAGCACCATCCCCCAGGCCAGGCTGACCATCACGGCTGACCAGGTGAAGAGGGAGCTGAAGAGGCTGCACCAGGGTAAGACCACAGGACCAGATGACGTCTGTCCAAGAGTTCTGAGGGCTTGTGCTGATCAGCTGAGCGGAGTGCTCCAGCTACTGTTCAACCTGATCCTGCACTTGGAGAAAGTCCCTGTACTCTGGAAGACATCATGCATGGTACCGGTACCAAAGAAAGGGCCCCCCTCTGCCCTCAATGACTCCAGACCAGTTGCGCTGACTTCTCACGTCATGAAGACACTGGAGAGGCTGGTCTTATCCCACCCAAGACCCCTGGTTAGCTCATCACTGGACACCCTACAGTTCGCCTACCAGCCCAGTGTTGGTGTGGAGGATGCAATCATCTACATGATGCTGCAAAGGGCCTACTCACAGCTGGACAGGGCTGGCAACACCCTAAGGATTATGTTTTTCGATTTCTCCAGTGCCTTCAATACTATCCAGCCCTTACTTCTAAGGAGGAAGCTGGAGGAGATGCAAGTCGGTGCCTCCATGATCTCGTGGATCACTGACTACCTGACAGGCAGACCACAGTCTGTGAGACTTCAGAACTTTGTGTCTAAACAGGTAGTGAGTAACACAGGGGCTCCTCAGGGGATGGTTCTTTCTCTGTTCCTCTTCACCCTCTATACTTCAGACTTTAAGTACAACTCAAAGTCATTCCACCTGCTGAAGTTATCAGATGACTCTGCAATTGTGGGATGTATCAAATGTTGGCAGGAGGAAGAGTACAGAGGACTGGTCAGCAGCTTTGTGGAGTGGTGTGGGGAGAACCACCTGCAATTGAATATAACAAAGACAAAGGAACTAGTGGTAGATTTCAGGAGGAAAAAGGTCAAACCTACTCCTGTCTACATCCATGGGAGTGGCGTGGAGATGGTGGATTCATACAAGTACCTGGGAGTGCACATCGATGATAGACTGGAATGGTCTAAGAACATCGAGATTATTTACAAGAAGGATCAGAGCTGACTTTACTTCTTGAGGAGGCTCAGGTTCTTCAATGTGTGTAGTAAGATGCTACATATGTTCTATCAGTTGGTGGTAGCGAGCGCCATTTTCTATGCGGTGGTATGCTGGGGCTCTGGGATTAGAGCAGTGGATTCTAACAGGCTGAACAAGCTCATCAGGAGAGCAAGCAGAAGGCTGTGGCTGAGAGGAGAATGGTGTCCAAACTAGAGGCCATCATGGACAAAGTCTCCCATCCCCTCTACGAAATGCTTGTAGAAATGAAGTGCACGTTCAGCAATAGAATGATTCATCCACGGTGCGACAGGGAGTGCTACAGGAGGTCATTCTTGCCTTCTGCCATAAGACTGTACAACGCATCAACCTTGCGTCTGGGCAGAGGCAACATTGACAGTGACCTGTTTCTGGACTGAACAGTAAACTGTTACATCTGTTCTTTTTCTTTTCCCGTTTACAACCGTTTTTGTGCAATATATGCCAGGGACCCGTGCAATACATTTATATTTACATCTATATTTATGTTCATATGTGCAATACGACTTTTTTGAGTACTGTTCTGTTCCAGTTTGTTCTTTGTGTGTTCTGGACTGTGAGTAACTCTTTCAGTGCACTTCTCACTGTACTGATTGTATTGTATGTATTGTATCATTTTTATTATTATTATTATTATTATTATTATTATTATTGTATCATTCGTTACACTGTGGCTGTGTTGTCTGTGTTAAGCTGCTGTTGCACTGCAATTTCAATCACGGGATCAATAAAGTATCTATCTATTAGTACTTTTGGTCTTGCTCTAATAACAAACATCTTCATCCACAAGTTCACTGTTCCATTAACAAATAACTGTAAGTTTCCTTTTAACCATAATCGCTTTTCTGTAGAAAAAAATAAGAATCATGAGAATCGCTCAGCTTGCATTCCTCACACACACCCATTCCATGGAATACAGATATTTTTCATCATCTGCACTTATTTTTAACTTGGATGTGTTTCAGCTTGCCACAACCTCACCATAACCTTAAGATAAGAGAACAATGACAAATTACTTGTTTCTTCCTCAGATACTGTGGAAATACAAGCTCTCTTATTCTCTGTGTAAAGAAAGATGATAGTTCATCCCAGCCAGAACACAACAGCTCTGGGGTGAGTTTCCCAAAAATGATTAAGAGACTAAATGATTAGTCTTAGAGACTAATGAGCAACTTTACGATGTACGTAACGTATGAGCTACTTTTTCGTGCGTTTCCATAAACCCCTCTTAATCGGTCATTTAACGAGCGAGTATAAAGTACTTCTCTTTTAACCCCTCCCCTGAAGTCGCTTAGCAAAAAGCATCACAAGTCGATTGAAAAACAATCGATCAACAATACTTTCATTATATGGTGTCGGTTTTGGTCCTTCAGTGGGATAAAATAAAGTTGGGAAAAGGAATATGAAGCAACATGACTTCATAATTTAACAACCATTTAAGCGAAAGTGTATAGATAGGCACAAAATGGGACCCTTATTGTTTCTAAGAGAAAATAAAATAAATGCTTGATATACCGTAAAAGAAAACCAAGTTTAACTGTGTGGACAGTGTATGCGTCCTGCAAGATGTTTTCGATTTAAAGCAATATTTTTTGGCGCGCTGTCATCGTTAAGAATCACAGTGTTTCCTGAGTAAAAACTGTTGTTATTTATAGTTATTGGGTGTATTGGAACTCAATGGAAAAATTAACTACTAAGCTTGGCATATGTCACTCAACAAATACAGGACCTATAATCATATTTAAAAACAAGTAGGTCTAAACTTTACCATCAACAATCACAACAGAACATAAAACGGTATTCGAACTTTAAATATTGTAATCGACCGCGGGTTTTGGTCGACAATATTTATTACCCGTAACGGGTTTCGGTACGGAATAGAGCACACGTGGGACTCAGGGAATGGGGTTGAACGACACATTTATTAACTCTAATTGGGAAAGGTACACACAGAGGGACAGGGGTTACAGCGCTGCACCTACACTAACATACGCACTCACAAAGGGAAGAGACTGTATCTCAGCCTCTGTCCCACTATATACAGTCCGGTAGTCCCCAGCTGCTGTTCTCAGCCCGCCCTGCATGGCACTACATTGTAATACATGTTACATGTTTCACGTTCTTTATGGAATTTAAATACAATTTAACCCCACCTCAAAAGTACTAAAAGAGGGAGTATTATATATAGGGAACATTTGACTTATGAATATGAAATTTACCCAAGATGACTAATACATTCATTATTGTATAAATAAATGTTCTTTTTTCAAATGTCCTCTTACATAGTACAACAAAATATCAAAATCCTTAATATAAAATCTTAGTATTCTATATTTCCAGGGAATTCCCATGACGTGAAATTAATGTGCTCTGTCTCACGATGTCTGTCGCTAAGGTTGGTGCAAGAGGTAGCCAGTTTAAGAAGCACTTAGTGATTAACGAGTGGGTCGGGGAGCACGTAATAATAATAATAATAATTGCTTACACTTATATAGCGCTTTTCTGGACACTCCACTCAAAGCGCTTTACAGGTAATGGGGACTCCCCTCCACCACCACCAATGTGCAGCATCCACCTGGATGATGCGACGGCAGCCATAGTGCGCCAGAACGCTCACCACACATCAGCTATCAGTGGGGAGGAGAGCAGAGTAATGTAGCCAATTCATAGAGGGGGATTATTAGGAGGCCATGATGGGGTAAAGGCCAGGGGGGAAATTTGGCCAGGACACCGGGGTTACACCCCTACTCTTTTCGAGAAGCGCCCTGGGATTTTTAATGACCACAGAGAGTCAGGACCTCGGTTTTACGTCTCATCCGAAGGACGGCGCCTGTTTACAGTATAGTGTCCCCGTCACTATACTGGGGCATTAGGACCCACATGGACTGCAGGGTGAGCGCCCCCTGCTGGCCCCACTAACACCTCTTCCAGCAGCAACCTTAGTTTTTCCCAGGAGGTCTCCCATCCAGGTACTGACCAGGCTCACACCTGCTTAGCTTCAGAGATTATGAAGATTACGTAGATTACGTAGATTATGAAGGATTTAACGTGCTACTTTAGTTACGATGTTTTGTTTTGGGAAACACTTGTAAATTAACGATCGATCTTTAGATCAAGTTTACGATGTTCTTAGCTTTACGATGCTTTCAGGAAACTCAGCCTTGATCCACAGTGGTGTTGCTCTCAATGTACTCTAAAACAATGGTAAATTCACATCATTTTCATTCCTGTTTAGCTTTGTAATGGACATATTGGACATAATATATATCAGTTCCAGACAGATTATTATTTTTACCTAAAAGAGGAAGGAGCATTCTAACACTACATGTCTGGCTCCTCCGATCTTTTAGTTAATATCTACATGAACTGTTATTGCCTCCTGTTCTTTGTAGGCTTTTATATTCACGTATGCTTAAAGATCATTTTCAAAATTCAAATCGTAGTGGTTAATGTAGGAAAATTAAATTGGTTTCAACATTGTCAGATGTACTACAGTATATGAAAGAAAGCATGAAACTACCTGGTGAACAGAACGTTAGAACATGAAATAAGAACACATGAAACTTATAAAACATAAGAATATAAAGAATATGATGGTAACAAAAGAAGGGTGACTTTGTTCAAGCAGGCCTGAGTGTCTCTGGAAAGGATTTGTGAGGCATCAAATAAAGTTAAACTGAGTTTAATTCTGCTCACTGTATCCAACATGTATAGATGCAGCCATTTAGAATGTGTGTCCAAATTTGAGTTAGCGTTAAGAAAGGTGAGGCATACTGCAGTGTCTTTCAGCATGCCTAATTTAGCACCACTGCCTAAAGATTGATAGATGACAATATATAACGATTACTTGAGTATAATAGCTTTTCTGAATGTTATTAACAATATAAATTTATGAAAATAAGCATAATATTTTTATGTAGCTGGTAGTGGTAGCTGAAAACAATAAAAAATAAGGTTAGAAACAATGTTACACTTTTTATAAATATTTTCTGGATCAAATTTATTAACTCGGTCACTTGCTGCAGTAATTGTGAAAAAAAAAGTTTTGACATGCTCATTTTAACTACATTTTACCATGAAGACTAGCTGTTGTTATTGTTGTAACAGACAATTAGATGCAAATCAAAGTGATATGTTGTCAGTTTAGTGGTACAATTCAATTCCTGGCCAATGAGAACACTTTCTGTAATAACAATAATAATAATAATAATAATAATAATAATAATAATAATAATGTAAACTATACTGAAATTTGTTGAAATTGTGCATATCATAATATGTTATATATTCTTTTCACATTTGCAATCACTTAAGCCCATAGCAGCTGCCTAGCACATAGAAAAGTTTCAAACTATTGCATTACTATTTGTTTTGGGGACGCATCAGATAAAAAAAAAAACTGAGAAGAACATATTGAAGAGATTCCCTCAAATATTTAGCTTTTAATTATAAATATATATATATATTTTCCTGATAGCTACTGTAGCTAAACAGAAAACACTGAACACTAGAATTGTTGCACCACCATGAAGCTGTTCTTTTGCCAAGATTCTAATCGCATATGTCACGGACGTCCAAAGGGACTAACCGTGGGGAGCAGGAGAGCGGAAAAAGACCCATATGCGTAGCGGCGAGACGGGAAAAAGGCCCGGGCTCATTAGTGCAAAGAGTTCAGGAATGCCGTATAGAAACCTATGCCCTCAGGGAGCGGACGTGGGGCGCCCTGGTGCTAGGCGGGTCTCAGGACATCCGAACGTCAATGCTGAGCAAGGACAGAGTGCAAGACCCGGAAATATATAGCCCAAGGGAAAGAGAGGGACAGGAAGGACAGCAGACCGGAAACTAGGGACAGGACAGAGAAGGAGCGCCCTCTGGCTGCAGAGGGTGTGACAGCATATTTGTGATGGAGCCCTGCAGGTGCACATCCTGTACAGTATCAGCGAGTGCGATTACATATATTTTTAATATCAGATACATATTAGGTTAAAATTATAAAAATATTATACATAATAGCTTTAAAAATTCAGTATTTAAAAGCAAAGAAGCAAGTAAAAAGTATGATTTCTGCCTAAGGGTATCTTTAAATTCCCTTACTCTCTGGTGGTCAAATGACAGGTACTGTATAACAAGTTTTTTTTTAATCCCTCATGACAGTGTCCACATGTTTGGTACACTCTTACAAGGATTTGACCTTTATAGATTTGAAGATTTCTGTTTTGAGTGCAATTTAAATGACAAAAGTGAATAAAACCACTATTAACCGACCAATGGCCCTGCCGCTCCTTACTTCGCTAATGGGATCGTCGCGGTTCCACGTGGTGTCGTGCCCCCCGCCACCCATTCCGTCCCGCACACCTTGGGCACGAACCCAAATCTCTGGCATAATGCAACAGGTCCCCAACCGCGTGAGCTAAAGGAGACCTCCCTCAGCCCAGGCAGCTGAGGTCCCTGCTACGCGCAGTGAGGGCGTTGACGTCAGCGCACTAGCTCCCGTACACTAACTTTTACCAAGCAGTTACTGAAACCAATGGAAAACCTGAATGAAGCATTAATCTCACCCTTTACCAGTTTTTCAGTAAACTGTCATAAACCCACATGTCATACAGTAAATCCACACGTTAGTTATTGTTACTAGACTTAATTGCCCAAATTTATCAACAGGCATTGCGAGAGTGAATAACAGTCCAACGCAGTTCCCCGATTCAAAGTCCTTAATAGAAACCAAGTTAAAATGCTTAATTTAATAATTCAAAACAGATTCAGTAATTATGAACAGTTACAGTTAATAATAACAATAATAATAGTTTAGTAAATAGTTACCTTACGTTTTGGTGTTTAGTTTAAGTAATTTGTTTATAAGGATGTGCAACCAGTTACTTAATGTTAAGAATCACATACATCACAGACACCATTTTTCCTTATTGGAAGATTTCAGTGAAGCATTCTGAGTCACCTACACTGTAAAAATCACAACCCTACCTGTGAACAGAGTCTGAGTTTCTTTTAATCCTATTCAGACATCATAGGCTTATCAGACTACAACACAAACTATATAATGTATGCTCCTGAAGTTTCACACACGAGAATCAAGTCATATCTGTAGATATAAAACAGTACCATATAGTACTCAACATTATTCTTACAGATGTTATTACTATCTCCACCGTTTTGCAAGAGATTATTAATATTATATTGCATAAATGTTTTATAGAGGAGCATACATTTAAAAAGACTAATGTCATTAAAATGCAGACTTGTATTAGCTGCAACACAACTTACTGTACAGCACATGATAGACAAAGTCATCCAAATAAAAATATTTTAATCTGGCCTCAGTTTTGTTTTGTTTTTTGATGTGTTTGTTTAATGGCTTTTAAATAGTGTGACACTGTTTAGTTCTAAAGCCACATGATAATCTCGTTTCTAATTACTTATTTCTTAATTTAGCATTAAGTTAAAATATTATGTACTGTATTTTAATGTCAATGCAACTTGAAAAAAACATATCACAACAGACTATTGTTATACAGTATATCCTGCAAATATCTCACATTCTGAAACACACCCAGAGTGTCATGTTTATTTTTAATCTAAATGTAATATCTATCAACTGTGATACTTAAAAATTAATAAATATATTAATAATAAGTTTCTATATATACACATTTTAATTTTAATACATGTAATCTATTTAATTTTGTTTAATTTAAATACATTTAAAATTGTTATTATTAAAATAAGAACTGTGTAACAGCCGTGACAGCACGGTACATTGAGAGACCTGCATCAGATTATTTGAAAAAATCAAGACTATAGTATATCTTAGCCTGAGCACAACAGCTCTGGTTGAAATACACTGCACAGTGGTGATGCAATGAGGAACTCTAAAGCATGTCTACTGTAAATGTCATTTATCAGGTGTTTGCCCACTCAGGATTTTTTTTGGAATTTAATTTGCTACTTCTACAGTGTTTGCTAATACTCATAATATTGTACCATCTGCTAATATGCCTTCTAAAAATATAAGAATCGCTGTTATTAATATAAATGAAGAACATCAGCAGTCCTAATGTGTATTCCCACAATATTGTATTAATTACATCTCCCCAGTTTGAAAACCACCTGAACTATATTGAGGAAAGCCCACATTCCACAACTAGAGAGACCATAGATTGAAATGACACACCAAACCTGCAGATACTTCAATCTCTGTAAAACTGTCCTCACCCTCTGAGTGGGTCTCTGAAAATGGAGAGGTGGAGTACTGGCGATGTGGAACCCCAGGACATGTGATTGCAGAATGACCACACAAATGGAGGTAAAAGAGTCAGGGCTACACGGACATTTTCCAGTACTCATCCCATTCCAGTCCAAGACTTCATGGCCCAGGTAAAGGTAAAAAGATGTCAAGACTATCCCGAACATGGGATGCAGTCTGACCATAATCCATGAGCACCTGATTCCTAAGAGGGGTAGGGGTAATGGCACCCAGTCTGGTCCTGTGGTTCTGATACAGTGTATTCACAGATAAGGGAAATGGTACAGGATCTGCTACTAACAGTTACAGTTCAGGGATGCTTGAAAAATGTACTAGTAAGACCTAAATTCTAGTATTTTGCGTTCAGATTTTATTGTTCGTCACCACTGAGATGACTGCTGATTTCAGGTCAAAGTTAAATCCTCTAATGTCATACTAAATATGATATTTATAAAGGGATATTTTCAAAAATCTGGAATGTTGCGTAGGGTTGCAAATGTAAAACCTTGTCACAGAAACCAACATGAACACCAAGGCTGTTGGTTTGTGGTACTAAAGGCACTAAGTGATAACAGTCACAGGAGTGAAAGACAAGACTGTTGTGTGTCGATGAAACATTAAGTAGAAAGAAATGGGAAAAAGGGTGTTTGCATTGTTTTGAATAAGAGAGAAATGGAGGAAAGGAGAAAGTATTCTAGTGATTATCTTTTCTGCAGTTCCCTTTTGTAGTTCATGAAACTGGCATACCATAAATTTGTGCTCTGTACTACAAATTGTATCATGCATGATCCTGAAAACAGGAAAACAGGGCTTTTCAGTCTCCTTTGCTACTGTTCTGAGCCATCAGCCTGTTTCTGATATGAAGTAGACTTAATCACAGAGCCTTCCAGGATTGCTGAGATTTCTTTAAGCACAACCCCAGTGCATATAGAGCAATATTGTTTTTTGTGCAAGGTCCTGTAGCAGTCACTAAGGCTAGTCAGAAGCCTTGGGCTCAGAGAAAAAGGAGGCCTTGGGCTACTGGTAAAAGTAGGATTTTACAATTAAATATAAAAGGTGGTTGACTTTTCAAATTAACATTTACAATGTCTTAAACTGACAGCGTTAAGAACTACAGAAACTAACATTTATTGTGATTTCAGAATTTCCACAAGCAATGTTACAGCCGGTAGAGTTGCTGTCATTTGACAAGTATGTTAAATAAAGGTCTGAGTAAATTGGGTTGTAAAACACAGTGTTTTGGCAAATCTGTTCTCTGGTCATGCACAATATGGCCTACCTGAAGGTACACCTCAGTTCAACTGGTGAAACAATTTCTCGCTTCTTTACTTGATCTGCTGTATAGTAGGACTGCTGGTACATGAAGAGTATTGGATTAAGTGTAAAGCACTACATGTAAAGCATGAGGACTCCTTTAGAATGAAAAGCACTTGTCAAGAGCTGTCCCAGCTATTCACTGATCAGAGGGAGTATTTGGTGACCTCTAGTGGACAATGTTGATTAAAATCAATTGTAAATCATTTATTGTTTGTTTCCATTTCATCTACAGAGTCCAGTGGGCAGACTGTTCAGTCTCCAGCAGCTCAGACTGTTCTCCAGGAGATTCTGTCTCTATCAACTGTATATTCAGCAGAAACCTTGCCAGGCTAGACAAGCACCTGGTTTATCTCACATCAAACAATCAGTCTGCAATTCCTAAACAATTCATCATGAGTTCGTCTAGAGCAGCCTTAACACTGAATATGACTGCAATCTACACCTACACCCACTGATCCTCACCAACTTCTACAGATGTACGGTGGAGAGCATTCTGACCAGCTGCATCACAGTCTGGTACGGCAACTGCACTGCATCCAACCGTAAGGCACTACAGCGGGTGGTCAAGACTGCCCAACACATCATCGGCAGTGCCTTACCATCCATCCAGGAAATATACAACACCAGGAGTCTGAAAAAAGCCACCAAAATTATGTCTGACCCCACTCACCCCGGTCATAACTTGTTTGCCGCACACAACTAGACTCCAAAATAGCTTCTTCCCCAGAGCTGTCAAGTTGGTGATGCCCCCACTCCCTTCCATCTTATTATGATCTCTCCTAACACCCTCCTGTACCCACAACCACTGTACTCCTACACCACCACACACACATGTAAGCCAAAATTGTACTGTCCCCTCGATAGCCCAGTAAAATTGTAACAGGCATAATAATATTTAATATTAATTAACCATACTACTTTTAACCACACTATTTTTTTGCACTGTTCCAAGAATTACCTTGCACCGTTTTTGTCCTGTTACATTTTCTCTGTTTGCGGAATTTTGCACAGTTTTCGATTACTTGATTACATGTTATTTATGTTATGTTATTACATTACTATTATTGCTATTGTGTAACTGTCTATTGTCTCATCTTCTGTCCTATTTATATACTGCACCTGAGTGACTAATGAGAAACACATTTCATTATACTATGCACCTGTGTAAGTTTAATGACAATAAAGTTGAATTGAATTAAAGTTGAATTGAATCCAGACTGATGACGCATGAGATTACTACTGTGGACAGAGTGGTTGTAGCTCTCCTCTCACATAGTGATACAGATCTGTACAAAACCCACCCTCAGCTCTTCAGGAACTGGAACTACAGGGTACTGAGACAGAGAACAGCTGCACAGCTGAAACTGTGGGACTGAATATGTTTGGGTTAGTACATCATGTGTGAAATTAGTAAATAAACACATTTATATTAATTCAGTTTCAGTCTGGCTCCACACTCCCCATAGTTATAAAGCTCTTGCAGTGAGCCTTCCGTTTCCTTCGCGAACCATCTGTGTCTCACCTGTCATACACCCTTCCCTCCCCACCAGCTCGATCAGTCAAATACCCCCCGGCTGTCCCCCCCCTTACACAGTGTCACAGGACCCTGCAGAAACAGTGGGACTGAACACAGCTGGATTTGTACATTCTGTTAAAATACCCTGTAATAAACATGTACAGTGAAAAAGTAAGTACACCCCATGAAAAGGTTTGTCTTTTGTTACATTTTTGGACAAAAGGATAGTCATTTCAACAATACTGATAGTTAAAGGTGATCTCATTTTAAAACTCAACATTGAAAAATCAAATTTTGCACTCATTTGTACTATTTAAATCAACAGAAAGGCAATTTCCTTGTGGGAAAAAAGTTAGTAACAGCTACTTTTATCATTGTATCAAATGCCTAAAATTAGAATCAGGTGCAGATGATTAGAACATCATTAGAGAGTAACTTGGAGGGCACTGCCTTATTAAAACATCAGAAACCTGTGGTCTGGATTGGTCTTAGCAATTGAGGTGTGTGGCTACATCATGCCAAGATCACAAGAGCTCTCTGAGGCCCTCAGAAGAAAGATTGTTGATGCCTATCAGTCTGGGAAGGGTTTTAAAGCCATTTCCAAGCAATTTGTAGTGTCCACTGTCACTCCACTATCCGAAAGATCATCTACAAATGGAGAAAATTTCAAACCACTGGCAATCTCTCCAGGCCAGGTCGTCTCACCAAATTCAGACCAAGAGCTGACCGAAAGATCCTGCAGAAAGTCTCCAATAACCTCAAGATAACATCAAGGGATTTACAGGCAAGTCTTGCCTCAATCAATGTCAAAGTGCATGAGTCAACCATCCGAAAGAGACTGCACAACTTTGCCCTAGATGCGAGGTCAGGAAGGAAGAAGCCTCTGCTCTCAAAAAATAATATAGATGCAAAACTGAAGTTTGCCAGCCAACACCTAGGTGAAGATCAGGACTATTTGAACAGTGTGCGCTGGATGGATGAGACAAGAGTAGAGCTGTTTGGCCACAATGCCAGATATCAGGTTTAGCGAAAACCAAAACCTGCCTTTGACCAAAAGAACCTCATACCAACTCTAAACCATGGTGGTGGAAGCATTATGGTTTGGGGCTGCTTTTCTGCCTCAAGGCCTGGCCAGCTTGCCATCATAGTCAACTATGAATTCCACATTCAAAAAAAGAAAAAGAAAAGTGCTTTTAATTACAGACATCTACAGATGCAGCCATTCAAAATGCGCGGGCGATACCGCATTATTTTCCGGTGCACTGTATGCAGTCTACCGCGAGTTACCAGTAAATACCGCTAGTTACTGTCAATTCTCCTATAATACGGCAAGCAAAATAATAGTATCCTGAATTTCCACAAGGTGGAGCTAATAAAGCTCAACCTCTCATGTTTGAGCTGTCGCCATCAAAGTCTTTAACGAAGATATTACTAATAGTATTAATAATGAATGACCTTGGACAAGCTGTAAGTGTAAACTCAAAGTATTGCTCTGGTCCACATTCTTTTTTTCATTGACCGTCTTTGTAAAAGTAACACCACAGCATTTCGCAATCACGCATTTGTTTCCAATCATGCAAAGTACAGTAATTTTTGAGAATCGATTCACCATGCCTTTCATATGCTCATAAAAGAGATTGATTTAGGAACATAAACATATTACCGTATGCAAACTGTACTGTATACAGTATGTATATGTATATTTAATGTCTTAACTGTGCCCGTTTAAGTATTGAATATTCATATGGAATTTTACCACTGAAGGGAAATCTTAGTGCCTGAGCATAAAAAGAATAGGAGCATACTGTAACGTGTTTGAAGGCCATAAACGATATTAATTTTGGAACTTAAACATACAGTATATGGCTGGTCTCGGTACTTTCAAGAAAACATACACACCAGTATTCCATTTCTCCCTAAACATTTTAAGCATCGAAGTCTTTAACTAACGTGATACCACAGTCCACAAGCATACTTTTAGAATTTGAATTAAAGGGAATATAATATGGAATCGTGTATCTAAAGAAATTAATAATGATATAATTATATTCATGTTGCAAAAAAACTGCAACGGAGATAAAAACTCCCTTGCTTTTAACAGAGCATTCCATAATTTCTAACTACGAAAATTATTTAAACTGTGACACTTATCATTCAACCAGAGCTCGAAATATCACAAGGATCCTCTAGAGCAGTGGATTTCAAACTGTGGTATGCGTACCGGCAGTGGTATGTGGAGTGCCGCCAAGTGGTACGCCAAATGACCCTGGAACTGTGTCGTGTGCGCTGAAAAATCGGGACGGGTTTTTATATTTTGTATTTTAATATGTGTCGAATACGCAGCCTACGTACTACGATACAGTGCGCGTTAATACTTCAGTGGACAGAAGAGATACTCTGTAATTCTATACCACTCTATAGGGAATGCGTGCTACGGATGCAAGTGACCAATTGTATTTAAAAAAAGCTACTGTATCTCCAGCAAATAGGGAGAAAGGAGAATGTGCGTGATTTTGGAACTATGCCAACGTTGTAAACACAGGAATGCATAGAAATGCATGCTATGAACGCAGGTCATCTTGTGAGCACACAAAAGCGTGATAACAGAAAAATATTTAAGAACTGTTCTAATTTGAGAAAAATACACCTAGCATCTCTGTGTTTCGCTCCCATGCGCATGAAATAAAAACTTTAAATAAATACGGAAATAAAAATGGAAAAGCAGAAAAATGCAAGCTTGCGTATTGCTAAAGCAGATAAGCTACACTATTTTTGAAGAACCTTATTTACCGTTGGCAAAAGAGCTGACACGTATTATGTGTAGAGAAAAAGCTTCTAAACAGCTTGACTTGCTGCCCCCCTCCCCCTGAAAGACAGTCATTCATAGAATTATTGAAATGAAGGATTATATCAAAAGTACACTGATAGAGCGCGTTAAGATGAGCAGATGTTTTTCACTGCAATTAGATGAGTCTGTAGTCGATTTGGCCAATTTGTTCGTTTATGTTAGATACGAGTTTGAGGGCATGTCCCATGAAGACTTTCTGTTCTGTAAACCGCTACCAACAGGAACTACAGGAGAGCACATATTTCAGCTTCTGAATGAATTTATCGAAGAGAATGGCCTCGACTGGATAAAATGCGTCTGAGTTTGTACAGACGGTGCTAGAGCAATGACAAGCTGACATAACGGTGTAGTTGCACGAATTAGAGAGGTTGCTCCAGAAATGAATGTAGGCATTACAACTTCCACCGCGAGACCTTTGCCGTCAAGAAAATGCCTGACGATTTAATATCTGTTAGACTCTGTTGTGAATTGTATCTAGGCTCGAAAAATTAATTCACATCTCCTTTGCTCAACTAAACAGGCTCACCTCTCTCACTGAAATGGTGCTTTTTTATTAGTTGTTGTTAATGTTTTAATGTTTTTTTTCTGTAAAACACTTTGAGAAGCCACCTTTAAAAGCACTATATCAAATAAAGTTTATTATTATAATATTTATTATATGTATGTGTGAGTGTGAGTGCATGCGCGCTCATGTTGGTCATTGAGAATTTCTGGGGTTCCTATGAGAAGATGACTTGTAGGTGGTACTTGGATGCTTTGGTTGGATTAGGGGTGGTACTTGGTCCAAAAAGTTTGAGAACCACTGCTCTAGAGCACAGCAAAGACTGTATTAAAAGAATCGCGTATCTAAAGAAATTAATAAGATATAATTATATTTGTGTAGTGCGACAGGGCTGTGTAGGGCTGTTTCACCTCTCTTCATGTGACTCTATTCAAAAGCCATTTAGCAAAGAGGGGATGAGAAGAGTGACAAACTAGTATACAGTACTTTAAAACATTAATAAAATAATAATAATAAAAACAATAATAAAAAATATTGCCACACCCGGACCGTTAAACCAACGCATTAGCACATCAAAGCCCATTTATGAGCCGGGCGCAGTAACTATTTTGTCCCTTGATTTACTGATCTGCATTAATTACAGAAATCGAGTTCCTGCTCTTTGCAGACGACCTGGTCCTGCTGTCGCCCACAAAACAGAGGCTGCAGCAGAACCTGGCACTGCTAGAGCAGCACTGTCAGGCCTGAGCGCTGACAGTCAATCTGGACAAGACCAGAGTTATGGTTTTCCAGAAAAAAAGCCAGACCTCCATTAGTCTTCCTGAAATCGTCGGATTATGAAAGAATAAAAGCATCTTATTAAAAACACGTTTGCGTTTGTTTGGGAGCTATATTATGTATTTTTCATATGTAAGATATAATGATGTGTTCCCGCTTACACATCGCACGACTTTAAAAGCTAGAAAAACAGGTTTCGATTCACATTATCTGGTGAGCCTTGTTTTGTCAAAGGACAGCACAAAAAAAACCAGACATTGTGTGGTACAGAACGGAGCTCAGTCAATTCAAACAAGTTCAGTTTCAAAAAAACTGCAACGGACATAAAAACTCCCTTGCTTTTAACAGAGCGTTTCATAATTGCCAACTACGAAATTTATTTAAACTGTGACACTTATCATTCAACCAGAGCTCGAAATATCACAAGGATCCTCTAGAGCACAGCAAAGACTATATTAAAAGTATACTAGTGACAAACTAGTATACTTTAGATATTTTTTTCTGAACCAGGGAAAATCTGATCATGATCATGTTTCTCTATAACAATAATAAAAACATTATTTTACATATCACCTTTATGTGATATCACCTTAAGGACAGCACATACAAGGGTTAATTGCACAATGGACTGTGCAAAGAAATTTAATATAGTCTTCTTTAGGTGTGAGGGTAGGAGTGGATCGCAGCAGGCATAATCGGCAAATTAGGAAAACAAAGAACTGGACAGGCGAGACGTTTATCCAGAGAGCGAGTGATCAGAAAAAGGAACAGCTGTTACACCCAGGTTTTACGCTCTATCTCTGTTGAATGAATGAAAGCATTTTATTAAAAACGCGTTTGCGTTTGTCTGGGTATTTACTTTGTAACCTGTGGTTTACATCTACTGTATTGTTTTGAGATGCCACTTTTAAAGGTGATATGTAAAATAAAGTTTTTTATTATTGTTATAGAGAAACATGATCAGATTTTCCCTGGTTCAGAAAAAAGACGATTAAAATCTGTAATATTTGCACTTGTATGTCATCGGAAAATACAATCAGTTTCTTTTTTGTGTAAGGATGGTGTGGTGAGAAGGTGAGAAAGTGGTGAGAAAGCTGTTCTCCTCAAAGCGCTTTACAGGATAAAAACAACAGCAATAGTGTTAAGCTGGGCAAACAATTTTTTTATCGAAATACAAAATGAGATATAATGATGTGTTCCGGCTAAGACATTAACGAGTACAACCCCCCTCTCTGCAGGAGTGCTGGCTGTGACGAATTAAACCGGTTTCACAGGTATTTTCAAAGTAGAAGGGGCGAGATTTCCAGCAAAAGACACCCTTCCCCCTCCAAAACCAAGTAAGTACAGTACTTACTAGTTAAGAAAGCTAGGCTCCTCAATGAAATCGCTTTAACATGCTAATGCGTTAGTGTAAAAGTCCGGGCGTGGCAAGCTTCTAATGTCAACTCGACTCGATTGGAAGACAATGAACATATTCTAGCCCTAAATGAATTAATAGCAAACATGGTTTACATAAAAGACATTTTTCCAAGAAAGTTTATACAGATGCAGCCATTCAAAATGAGCGGTAAAAACCCGCGGTGCAGTAACCAACCCGCAGGGCACCGCAGGGCGAGTGATTGGCTGGCCAAAATGACCGACAGGGGCACTCGTGGTGCATTGGTTGGTAGTGAAAAGATTTAATCATTTAATGTCTTTACTGTGCACATTTCAATCCACTTAGTTTTGAATATTTATATGGAATTTTACCACTAAAGGGAAATTTTTGTAGCTGAGCATAAAAAGAATAGGAGCATACTGTAACGCGTGTGAAGGCCATAAACGATATTAATTTTGGAACATAAACATACAGTATATAGCTGGTCTTGGTACTTTAAAGAAAAAAATACACACCAGTATTCCATTTCTCCCTAAACATTGTAAGCTTCGAAGTCTTTAACTAACGTGATACCGGAGTCAACAAGCATACTTTTAGAATTTGATTAAAAGGGAATATAATATGGAATCGCGTATCTCAAGAATTTAATAACGGTATGGTTATATCCGTGTGCTGCGACAGGGCTGTGTAGGGCTGTTTCGCCTGCCTGCTCATGCAAGCTGTCTTGTAGCCTACTGGTCTAGGTGCGTAACTTCCAACTGGCAGGTTGTGTGTTCGAATCTGGCTGGTGCTGGACTTTTCTTTTAACAAACATTTCTTCGAAAAAATAGGTAAGCAATATTATGGACAATCAATTGACTTTTATATTTCAAAATATCATTCATCTCTAAATAAACTTTATTTTATATAGCATTTTAAGCGAATAGGTAATTAGATTGCTCATAAACCTAATCGCTTTTTCTACATAAACAGCGTGATTGCTCTCTGAAAATGCTTTTCCTTTATTTTTAAAGTAGGCTAAGATTTCAACTATAGATCGTATTATTATAAACTTTCTTGGAAAAATGTATTTTATGTAAACCATGTTTGCTATTTATTCATTTAGGGCTAAAATACATTCATTGTCTTCCAATCGAGTCAAGTTGACATTGGAAGCCTGCCACACCCAGACTGTTAAACCAACGCATTAGCGTGTCAAAGCCCATTGAGCCAGTATTGGCTTTAGTATTCCCCCCTTCTCCCCTCAATTCAATTCAATTCAAGGTGTTTTATTTGCACGACAGATGGGTGCAAGCAGTGTTGGGTATGTATATTGTAACGCTTACGGCAGACAGGCACTGTGTAAGAGCCGACGCACCAGAGCAGCGCACCGAGGGAGCGTCTGCATTTATAACTTAGTTTTTAAAATTAGTCAAGCAATATGAAGCATCTCCTTTTACTTAGTGCCTGAGCATAAAAAGAATAGGAGCATACTGCAACGCGTGTGAAGTCCATAAACGATATTAATTTTGGAACTTAAACAGTATATGGCTGGTCTCGGTACTTTAAAGAAAACATACACACCAGTATTCCATTTCTCCCTAAACATTTTAAGCATCGAAGTCTTTAACTAACGCGATACCGGAGTCAACAAGCATACTTTTAGAATTTGATTAAAAGGGAATATAATATGGAATCGCGTATCTCAAGAAATTAATAACGATATAATTATATTCATGTTGCAAAAGAACTGCAACGGACATAAAAACTCCCTTGCTTTTAACAGAGCGTTCCATAATTTCTAACTACGAAAATGCCAGGTGAAAGGATTTGTAAACATATTTTGTTAAAGCAAGTCAGTTTTTTCCGCAACACATAAAATACATTTTTCCAAGAAAGTTTAGCCTTTGTCACTAATGAAACCACTAAATAAAGACATAAATATAGAAATCTTAAGATTTGTTTTATTTAATGTTGGTAGCAGGATGAACTGTCAGAGTGTATATTTTGTCGCAGAGTTGCTGCAAGATGTTAACAGTGAAAAAGGTATTTAGAAATGAGTTATTTCAAGATGAAAATTTTCAGAATAATTGCAAATCTAGCAGGATAGAGAAAGCACAGAAAACTGGCAGTTAGATTGATCAGATTAGTATGAAAAGTCATTTAGCAAAGGGAATGAGAAGAGTGACAAACTAGTATACTTTAGATCTTTTTTTCTGAACCAGGGAAAATCCGATCATGTTTCCCTATAACAATAATAAAAAACTTTATTTGATATATCACCATTAAAGGTGGCATCTCAAAGCAATACAGTAGATGTAAAAACAGATAAAAGGACCACAGATTACAAAGTAAATGCATATAAGAAAGACAAGCAGTTAGAGGTGCTACCAAAATTAGAAAATGAAGCAGATACAGACACTAAGTCCTCTGAAAAGAAAGGTTCTGAGGTTAGATTTAAACTGGCCCTGGTGTGTGTGCCTTTTTTGAGGCCTGTTTAATTGTGTCTGAAGTCTGATGTTGTAAATTTTATTGTTAAAAAGGTCCATGAAAATGTCACTACTAAAGTTAGCTGGTACTGTTGGTATTGTAAGTGGCAAGTAGAGCTCATATTTTAGATTTTGTGTAGTTGGTGGCATTGAACTGTGTGTTGGATGCACATGAATTGAAGGAATGGGCAAACATAGCTGATGCGGATCCACAGAGCCAGCATATTAAGATGTTTATAATTAGAGGCAATTTGTTTAAATAACTAGGTATGGATACTGATGTGCAAGAGAGGTGGAAAGGCTGTTTCCTTAAGCCAGCACTATAAAATGTTTTATTCTCAGTGAGATGCTGTCATTTCATAGTGGGTTTCTAACACTGTGTATGGTTCCATCCACACAGTGCCTTTACTTCCATTTCTAATCTCTTTATCCAGTACAGAGGATTTGGAGCCTATCCCAGTAAGCAACGGACACAAGGCAGAATACACCCTGGACATAGCGCCAGTCCATCACAGGACAGACAGACAAAAACACACACACACCAGGGCCAGTTTTCCCATAAACCAATTAACTTACCAGTATGTTTTGGAGTGCCAGAGGGAGTCATATCACACATATGGAGAAAAACCATGTAACCCAGAGAGAACATGTAAACCCCACACACACAGGATGGCAGGAATTGAACCTAGGACCCCAGTGCTGCAAGATAGCAATGCTAACCACTTTGCCACCATTATAAATGGATGGATATCGTAGTTATCTTTCTAGTTCACAGGTTTGCATGCATAATTTAATTTTGAAAGCCACTGAGACATCAGGTACTACTGTTGTATTTATGAAAAAGAAACAAAACAAAAAACATACTAACAACTGTGCCATCCTACTCCTTAGTTAATACATTTTATTATTCATAAACAGTTAACATTGTTAGCAAAATATTTTGAATTATATTTAACCCTATTTTTTCTTTAGTTTTGTATTTAACGTATTATATGATAGTCAGACCTAATGTATATTTGAACAATGAAAATATATTTTTACAAGATTTTACATTAAGCACTTAAAATTAATATGGTTAATAATAGTAAACTGTAACATGCTGTAACAAGATCGGTTAAACTGCGAAGAAAATGCTTTCAGAGAAAATGTTTCAGGTGTGAAGAACATAGATCTCCAATGCAATTTCAACCAAACCTGTTCCCACACACCCTGCCCCAACTACCATTAGAATATACACAAAGCACTCAAATCTTTCGAGCTAATGATCAGGTGACCCGAGAGAGAGCGAGAGAAACACCAAGGGGTGCGGAACTATTTACATGGAAAACGGGCGATCTCCCCAGACTGTCCGCCCGTTTCACTGTTACCTGGATACCTCTTTATTTAGAACTCACTAACACTGATTTTTAGTTTAGAAGGATTCAAGTAGGGCTTTAGATGAAAGGCAGAGACCTTAATCAAGCCCAAATCATAATTGAACCCATTCAGAGCCTACATTACATTTTAGCGTTTCATTCTGAGCAGAAGACCCTCACACCTGAAGAAGGGGGAGGTGTTTTTCTCTAGAAATCTCGCCTGCTTTTACTTTACAACCGGAGTGCTGGCTGTGACAAATTAAACCGGTTTTACAGGTTTCAATCACAGACCATGTGACATGGGAGTCAGGAAACTAACACACAGCGCCACCGGATTCGATAACGCTATAAAAACGCTATAAAATAATGTGACTTGGCACAGAACAAGTTTACAGCACAGTACAATAATAAATGCTGACCATGACTTTAGAAGCATAAATTGCCTTACACTCAATTTAAACACAAGCTGTCTTTAGCCCTCTAAGCTGGTTCATACAGAAATGTAGAGATCCAGGCTCAGAACACACAGCTTCATTAGCGAAAACATATGCAGGACAACTAGAGAAGACGTTTTACAGAGGATGGATTTTTAGAAACATCCCATCAGTGACATCACTGAAGTCAACTCCTAGGTACTGAAACTGGCGTGTGGATAGTTTCACAAGAATCAGACAAAGGTTTAAGCATCGCTTGTTCTAGATAAAACTGCAAAAAAAAACAACAACCTATAATGTACTTCTTTGCGGCTCTGTTTGCCCAAATCATATATCCACAACGTGAAATCTAGAAAATAATATTACGTAACCAAAATCCGCAATATGGAAACAGAACCTGTGTAATTGTTGATAGATGATGTCCTCTTAACATTTTTTCAAGACGAACTACAACATTTAAAAAATGACTTGTATGTACTTGATATCTCTAATCAATCCACGGGTCCCAGCACAAAACGAAACTAAAACGCATACCTTTTCGCGCTTCTTATTAGTTGCTCAAAAGTAATTTGACCGTATGAAATGCATAATATAAACATAGAAACATATACGTGAGCAGTACTTAAGCACTGTAGTATAGTGTAGTACTCAAATACTGTAAATCAAGTTAAAAATATCTCAAGACCGATTCTGGTCATAATGAAACCATGTTTCGTGTATGTTTTCTTTAAAGTATCGAGACCAGCCATATACTGTATGTTTATGTTCCAAAATTAATATCGTTTATAGCCTTCACACGCGTTGCAGTATGCTCCTATTCTTTTTATGCTCAGCTACTAAGATTTCCCTTCAGTGGTAAAATTAGATATGAATATTCAATACTTAAACGGGCACAGTTAAGACATTAAATATACATATACATACTGTATACAGTACAGTTTTCATACGGTAATATGTTTATGTTCCTAAATCAATCTCTTTTATGAGCATATGAAAGGCATGGTGAATCGATTCTCAAAAATTACTGTACTTTGCATGATTTGAAACAAATGCGTGATTGCGAAAGGCTGTGGTGTTACTTTTACAAAGACGGTCAATGAAAAAAAGAATGTGGACCACACCAATACTTTGAGTTTACACTTACAGCTTGTCCAAGGTCATTCATTATTTATACTATTAGTAATATCTTCGTTAAAGACTTTGATGGCGACAGCTCAAAACATGAGAGGTTGAGCTTTGCTTTATTAGCTCCACCTTGCGGAAATTCTGGATACTATTATTTTGCTTGCTGTATTATAGGAGAATTTACGGTAACGCCCGGTATTTACCGGTAACTCACGGTAGACTGCGTACAGCGTACCGCAAAATAATGCGGTATCGCCCGCGCATTTTGAATGGCTGCATCTGTTATAATACGATCTATAGTTGAAATCTGAGCCTAAATATAAAGATGTTACGACCCCAAGTGTCTAGGGGAAAAGGGGTGTAACATTTAGGATAATTCTTTTGGAAGCAGGTGGGTTTTGGTGAGGGACTAGGAAGCGTGATAACAAGGGTAAGGAACTAGAGTGGTGCCAAAGGAAAGAAAATAAACAAAATGGAGCTGGCTAGGACAGTGAGGGAAAGCTAATCTGACTACAAAAGAAAACCCGAAACACACGGTCTTCGGCGTCTTCAACACCCTAGCTAACCTGCACTGACTACCCAAAACCATACAAGACAAATGGCACTCACCTGTACTAAACTAGTGTACTAATACAAAATCAACTACGTGTGTAAGTGTACCCAACAACCTAAACTAACCTCATATACAAAAGTTCACACAAAAACACAAGTGAACCAGGAATACAAATAAGGGAAAACAAGAGTAATCAACAGGAGCAGGGTACAAAAGAACACAAAAGTTGAACATGTAACACTGGGGCAAGGTGATGACAAAACAAGGATGAACACACAAACAAACGAAAGTACAAAGAAACTAACGTAAAACCAACAAAACAACAAAGCCGAAGCTATACGAAAATACACACACAAAGCAAAACAAACGAAGCCGAAGCAATAACCAGAAGCAAAGCAATAACCAAAACCAAACGGGACCAAAGTCAAACAAAAGGCCTCTCCTTGCTGAAAACCTCCATGTTATATAGTGAATAAAATGTGTTCTGATTGGCTGAGGGCCGATTGATGATGACGTCATATTGAAACAGTGGTGTGATGGTTGGCCAATGGGGAAGGGAGAACAATCAAGGGTCAGCAGTGTGGAACATAGAAAAAACACACACAGAACACACACTGGGACGTAACAAAAGAAAAAGCATTTTCAGAGAGCAATCACGCTGTGTTTATGTAGAAAAAGAGATTAGGTTTATGAGCAATCTAATTACTTATTCGTTTAAAACGCTATATTAAATAAAGTTTATTATTAATTTGCTGGACAGAGCGGTGAACATTATTATGGATAAGACAAAGATAACGATCCTGATCAGTTTAGAAATCTGTGTACGCTGTAAGGTTTTTACTTCTTAAACTTTTAAAATACACGTTTCGAATAGAAAGAAATCATCTTCCTGGTACAGTATGTACAGTATAGCAAACCAGCACGTCTTTTTTCTCCAATCAGAGGGGTTAGACGCTCGGTTAAAAGCAAAGGAGATTGTCTGTTATAGTGGACATAAAAACAAAAGTTCGCTGGCATTATATCCTAGAAGACACAGATCGGCGCCACACCAGGAGAATGCCCGCAGCGTAAAAGAAAATGCCTGATGAACTAGGGATTGGACAGTTTCCAAGTGCTTGTACAATCGATGGAAATGTTCAAATAAATGTGCAAAAGAAATAAAATAATCATTTATTTCTTTATCATATTGGCTAGCTAATGTCCTCTCTTTGCTAGTAAGTGGCTGTGTTTCTGCGTTGGGTAGCAACGGGTGACTGTTCTCAGGCAGAAGATGTAAACAGCTTAATTTTCGTGTTAAATAATTTTTAAAAATTAAAATTCATTCCATACAGCAATTGCATATTTGGGTACCGTTTCATAAAACTTTCATGCTTAAAATGTTTAGGGAGAAATGGAAGACTGATAATGGAATGGAATGGAATGAATGATAAGTGTCACAGTTTAAATCATTTTCGTAGTTAGAAATTATGAAACGCTCTGTTAAAAGCAAGGGAGTTTTTATGTCCGTTGCAGTAAAAGAAAATGCCTGACAAAGTAGGGCTTGGACAGATTCCAAGTGCATTTTTGCAATTTACGTTGCATTGTCCATTGTGCTGTTGTAATACAGTTTAAAATAAATCTAAACTGTATCAGCTTTATTTATGGGTTGCAATTTAGAAAAAGTCAAAAACTGAAATCAAAATGCAATTTAGAGCTTTCTGGCAAGAGGAGACACCCAAATTAATAATGTAACATGCCACTGTTTGTGCATGAACAAAGTTATACTGCTATTTCCTTAGATACGTGATTAAAAAAAATACATTTTTTGAATCCACGGCGGAACACATTCCATAAGATTCAGCGCTTTTATATATCGCCTTTAAAGGTGGCTTCTCAAAACGCTTTACAGGATAAAAACAACAATAACAACAATATTGTATTTCATTGCACTTTGAAAACCAAGTAATAACTTAACTATCTGTGCAAACGTTTTATGATATGTCACTGTTGTGAATGTCTGTGGAGTGTATCTTATTTGCCTGTCTGTCCTGGCTCTCTCGCTCGCCCTCCCCCCTCTCTCCCTCAATTCAATTCAATTCAAGGTGCTTTATTAGCATGACAGATGGGTACAATCGGTGTTGGGTATTAACTTTGCTTTGAGATTCCACTTTTAAAGGTGATATTTAAAATCAAGGCTTTAACTTGCTTTAACTCCGCAATGTATTTAAAAAATAAAAACGATTACAATCTAATCTTTCCACGTTTGATCCCAAGATCCCAAGAAAAATAAATCTAAACAGGGAGAAAGCTATGCTGAAAGTTTATTAAGATACTTAGAAGACAAAGATATCAATTTATGTTGCATTTGTCTGATTGTGAATCAAAAAACACATATACTTAAACCCGCGTTTGCGATTTGAATCAAAATGCGATTTAAATCAATATAAATGTTTATATTGTAACGCCTAGGTGACTATTCATTGTTATTAAAATGACTTAAATTCGATCATGTTGTGATATTTAGAAATATAAATTTGTTTGGTGCGAGTGAGGTTTTATTTAATCTCTGACCAAGGGAAACGTTTCATTTTTTCAAAGAAATGTTTGTTAAAAAAAGGTCATGGTTCCACAGTGGGATTCAATCACAGACCGTGTGACATGGGAGTCAGGAACCTAACCCACAGTGCCACCGGCAAGGTCGCATGCAAAGTGCTGAAAAAGCACTACAGAAACATTATCAACAGACAATGTACAGCTTGTACTATTCTTGTGTTGCGGTACATGAATATAATTATATCGTTATTAATTTCTTTAGATATGCGATTCCATATTACATTCCCTTTTAATCAAATTCTAAAAGTATGCTTGTTGACTCCAGTATCAGTTAAAGACTTTGAAGCTTAAAATGTTTAGGGAGAAATGGAATACTGGTGTGTATTTTTTCTTTAAAGTACCGAGACCAGCCATATACTGTATGTTTATGTTCCAAAATTAATATCGTTTATGGCCTTCACATGTGTTACAGTATGCTCCTATTCTTTTTATGCTCAGCTACTAAGATTTCCCTTCAGTGGTAAAATTCCATCTAAATATTCAATACCACAATGGGCACAGTAAAGACGTTTACTGTAAATGTTTCTACGACAAACCAATGGACCACGAGTGCCCCTGTCGGTCAACCAATCACATACCGCGGTACCGCACATCATCGTGCGTCGCAATGCACGACGCCGTAGCCAATTACCTCCGGTACGTGTCTGTACCGCGCACTTTGAATGGCTGCATCTGTACAGTAAATGTCAGCTTGTTCCCCCCTCCCGCCCCTCTCTGTGTACAGTAGAGCCTCCTGTCCCAGCACTCAAGTGAAAAATTAATAACGCCAATGTAAACGTTGTGTTTACAATTTACAACTATTCATTGTTATTAAAAAATGACTTAAATTCAAACATGTTGTGATATTTAGAAATATAAAAAGTCAATTAATTCTCCATAACATTGATATTTTATTTTTTTAAAGAAATGTTTGTTAAAAGAAAAGTCATGGCGCCAGCTGGATTTAAACACCCAACCTGCGGTTTACAAGTCGGGCACATAGACCACAGTACCACCCACAAGATCACATTAAGGAGTGGTGAAACAGCCCTACACATACAGTATCAACAGACATTGTACAGCATGTACTATTGTGTTGCAGTACATGAATATAATTATATCATTATTAATTCCTTTAGATACGCGATTCCATATTATATTTCCTATTAATCAAATTCTAAAATCAAATGCTTGTTGACTCCGGTATCGAGCGTATTCACAGAAAAGCTTAAAACGACCACTTTTTATACACGTTTTTTCACATGTTAGTTAAAGACTTCGATGCTTAAAATGTTTACATACTGTATACAGTACAGTTTTGCATACAGTAATATGTTTATGTTCCTAAATCAATATCTTTTATGAGCATGTGAAAGGCATGGTGAATCGGAGATTCTCAAAAATTACTGTACTTTGCATGATTGGAAACAAATGCGTGATTGGATCAACGAAATGCTGTGGTGTTACTTTTACAAAGACGGTCAGTGAAAAAAAGAATGTGGACCAGGGCAATACTTTGAGTTTACAGCTTGTCCAAGGTCATTCGTTATAAATACTATTAGTATTATCTTCGGTAAAGACTTTGATGGCGACAGCTCAAACATGAGAGGTTGAGCTTTATTAGCTCCACCTTGCGGAAATTCCAGATACTATTATTTTACTTACGGTATCATGCGGTTCTATGCGAGAATATACGGTATTAATACCGTAACTTGCGGTATACCGCGTCAAGCGCACTGCAAAATAATGCGGTATCAGCTGCTTGTTTTGAATGGCTGCATCTGTATGTTTGCTCTCGGTCTTGTCATGGTCTCAGAAAAGGGAGGAATCTGATTTTTTTCTGATACCAGTTCAGACCAGTTAAAAAAATTAGAACACATGTACATCTGTTGTAGCCTATTATTTAACTGCTCCCTCTCATAAGCGTATTTCTGCCACTAGATGAACATTATGATTGGGCCATACGCATCCAATCTGTTTCACTAACTGAAACAGCAGTTGTCCGCGAAAATACTAGTGTTTGAAGAGGAGTTGACAATGTTACGTGTGAGACTGTGAGTAGAGAAACTTTTATTTGTGAAAACTGTACACAGTGCTGTATATTTTGGAGAGGAATGAGATTTGTTTATTTTGATGTTCATTTTCTTTTTTTTTGGTGGGATGTCTGCAGTATGTAGGGTTTGGACGTGAATGCTGTTTATTGCTTCACATTTTTAATACAGTATGTGTTGTTATAGTTATAACCCTGCTTGTTTTTGTTTATGCTTAAATGGTATTTTCTTCAAAAGAGAATGTAATTTTCCTCAACACATATACAAATGCCAAAATCTCCAGTACACTTACTCAAGTGTTGTTAATTTGAAATTAATTAGTCGTTAATTTATATTAATTCAACCATATGATGAATAACAACCAAAGCTATAACTTTAACAAGACACAATAAAATATGAAGCAATTTCTATTTGGTTAAAAGTTAAAGTCTATCTCATTCTGTTTCCCTATTCCAACTCCATCTGTCTCCCTGTTCCCCACTGTCTCCCTTCCTGACAGTTTCTTCTCATCTTTCTTCTTCCTTCTGGAACCCAAAATTTGAAGTAGCTGTTCTCTTCATCATCCTCACCCATGGACACTCTGAGATGGATAATTACATGATGTTGTATATTACTGCTGAACTGGGTGTTGGAGTGAAGACTTGGAAAGAAAGATGTCGATAAGCTGTGCAGATGTTCAGCTGTGCTCCTGTCTTTTTGTCTACAGGATGTGGGAATGTGAACTAACAGAGAGATGTTGTGAAGATCTGGCCTCTGGTCTTCAGTCTCAACACTCCAGTCTGAGAGAGCTGGATCTGAATGAGAATAACCTGGGGGATTCAGGAGTGAAACTGTTGTCTGCAGCTCTGAGGAATCCCAACTGTAAATTAACAACACTGAGGTAAATGAACACTGGTGATTTCTTTGTTTTTTATGGTTTTATTTGGATACAGTATGTTAAGACACAAAGCATTCCATTTTTCACATGCATCAAAAAGTAACACTTAGAAAATGCATGCTGCAAAGGGCCTACTCACACCTGGACAAGGCTGGCAACACTGTAAGGATTATGTTTTTTGACTTCTCCAGTGCCTTCAATACTATTCAGCCCTTACTTCTAAGGAGGAAGCTGGAGGAGATGCAAGTCGGTGCATCCATGATCTCATGGATCACTGACTATCTGACAGGCAGACCACAGTCTGTGAGACTTCAGAACTGTGTGTCTGAACAGGTAGTAAGTAACACAGGGGCTCCTCAGGGGACAGTTCTTTCTCCGTTCCTCTTCACCCTCTATACTTCGGACTTTAAATACAACTCAAAGTCGTGCCACCTGCAGAAGTTCTCAGATGACTCTGTAATTGTGGGATGTGTCAAGGGTGGGCAGGAGGAAGAGTACAGAGGACTGGTCAGCAGCTTTGTGGAGTGGTGTGGGGAGAACCACCTGCAATTGAATGTAACAGAGATGAAGGAACTGGTGATAGATTTCAGGAGGAAAAGTGTCAAACCTACTCCTGTCTACATCCATGGGAGTGGCGTGGAGATGGTGGACTCGTACAAGTACCTGGGAGTGCACATTGACGATAGACTGTCAGTCGGCACAGAAAATATTTCATTTGTGTCATTTCCTCTTTCCTCAAAATGATTAATAAGCATCTTAGCTACATCATCCCCTTAGTTGTTCCATACATGGGTTTTGGGCAGCACAGCTCTTTTCAAATTCCATCTCAGTCACAGTATCTAACAAGAATTGATCATGGCATTACATTATTTATATCCACACACTCATCATGTGCAAAACAAAATAGTTTTACACCTTTTAATGTCACGCCCTCCACAGCCAGAGGGCCCTCCTGCTTTGTCCTGTTCCTAGTTTCCCTGTTATTTCCTTGTACTTCCGGCTCCCGTGACAGAACGCCGAGCCTACCCCGGACCCCGCGAGTGGTCTCCTGCCCACCCTGGCTTCTGTTCCTTGACTCCCTTTACTTCTTTTCCTTGTTTTTCTGGCCACCCCGGCTTCAGGTCCTAGTCTCTCTTGTCCTTTTTCCTAGCTTCTGGTTTCCCAGCTGCCCTGGCTTCCGGTTCCTTGGCCTACCCGACTTCTGGTTCCTTGTCTCCCTGGTTTTGTTTTTGTTATTTGTCCCCCTGTTCCATCAGGGTTTTGTTTCTGTGTGATTTTATTTTATTTTTCGTGTTTTGTCCACCTGGGCTTCCACACCTGCTGTCTCCCCATTCCTGGCTCCCATACCCACTGTCTCCCTATATTTTGTCAGTCATTTTTATGTGTGTTGTTCCCCTGTTCAGTCAGGGTTTTTTTGTTGTTGTTGTGTTTTGTCTGGTTTTTGTGATCTTGCCCCCCCTTCCTCCACCCAGTAAAGGTTTTTTTTCCCCCGGAGGAGGGGGTAGCTCTCAGCCGTGGACTCCTGGAGGTTTCCTTTCAGGTAAATGAGGTTTTTCCTTCCCCCAGTGCTGTGCAACTTATATATTTTTGGGGGCGTCAGGACCCGCCACTGAGTGGAGGGAACTGTCATGTCCTCCACAGTCAGAGGGCGTTCCTACTCTGTCCTGTTCCTAGATTCCCTGTGCTTTGCTTGTACTTCTGGTGTGTCTTGTGTCTGGGGCTTTATATTTCCAGGTCTCTCCTTCCTCCTCCCTCGGTATTGGGATCGGTTGTCGAGAGGCTCGCCTCACCAGGTCGCCCCACGTCCGCTACCTGAGGGGTTATGTCTCACTCTGACTCCACCCGATATATTGAGCCCGGACGGACCCTCTCGTTCGCTCCATTTCTACCTCCACGCATAGGGTCCTAGTGCCTCGCCGGTCTCTCATTTAAATGCCAAGCTTTGTTGTTTGTTAACATTTTCAACATTTTCCACTTCACTGAACTAGCAGACACAAGTACAGTAAGTCTAGAAATGATCATTTTGTTTGGCAAACTAAACATCTGAACAACTACGACAAGCTCCTTTACATATTCCCCACTTGTACATGATGTTCCAAAATTTTCAACACATTGTGAAATTTGGTAATTTGCTTGTTAGGCTTAATTTTTACTGACACAAATTATTAAAGATGTTGCTTTGATAGACTCAGCTTTGTCCAACTCATCCTTGAAGTGTTTTTCCTGTTTTATTTGAAAATGTCATTGGATGCTTGACATGCAAGAAAAGACACTCTCACAAACGTAGAGAGAAAACAGTGCAGTCTTAATGTTCAACAAATGCGTAATTATCTCTCCAAAAGGGCTGAAATGATTGAGCATCTAACTTTGCTTTCTTCATGGTAACCACCATTATGTGCAGAATGCTAGAGTCTACACTTAAGTGCGATGTTATCGGCAGCACGGATTGCAAGCTTTGCTGTGAAAACAGTTGCCTGAACATGTTGCAGTAAATAAACCAGGTGAATTATTTTTTCTGCACCAAAGAACTTTCATTAGGAAACATGCTATTGAGAAATACAGAACAGTCAAGAACAGTTTTTATTGTTGTTTTACTTAATTTCTTTGTTACCTATTAAACATTTATTTCACATGCCATTTTCTTTGCACGTGCTATTAAAAATCCCTATTAAGTGCCAAAAACAGCACATTTGCCTTTGGTTGCCAACCACTGGTTCAGGGGCTTTTACTTATTGCATTAACCTCAAGGTCTTTTTGAGAAATATAATGGACAATTAAAACATGCTAATTGGGACAGTTAACATGTGGATGCTTCAATATGCATTAGATCAATAAAATGTTTCATATTATCTCATTTGTGGTTTTATTTGGTTTTTCATTGTACCTTACATATTGATATTATTATGACATAAATATTGATATATCAAGTATTGTTCAAATATTAAAGGTGGGCTGTGATGCTATTTTTACATTTTGGGATTATAAAGAATCTGCAATGATGAGTGCATTTCAAACCACAATGAAACTACCAAGTACATGATAACATGTACCATAATAATCTCCAATTTACATCACAAAACGAACTGTTAATATATATGTAGTGTCCTATTGCCCCCATTGTCTGTGATTCAGAATGAGGCATGCTTTAGACCAAGTTAATTTTACTACTATGTTAATTCTAAGAATGTTCATGAAACTGACACATACTGTACAAGACAACATGTTTTACTTTTAAGTAAGAACCCTGCCAACCAACATCTGACTTTGATTTCTTCTTGCAACTGTCATTTTGTGCAAAATATTTGCTTTCACACTTAAATTTGGTATTATCAGCGGCACAGATTGGGAGCTTTGCTGTGACAATTTCCTAACCCCTCTACAAATAATGCAGTAAATAAGCCAAGTGAATCATTTTTTCTGGTCTAAAGAACTTTCATTAGGAAACATGCTGTAAAGAATTAAAAACAATCAAGCACAGATTTTATTGTTTTTGAACTTAATATCTTTGTTGCCCATTAGACTTTTATTACACATGCCATTTTCTTTGCAAATGCTGTTCGTTTGTATGCCAGTAATGTAATGCATGCTATAGCTTGCCAACCACTGGTTCAGGGGCTTTTATTTAACAAATTAATCAGAAGGTCTTTATGAGACCTGTAATAGACTGTTAAAACTGTGGATGTTTCAGTGTGCATTAGCTCAATGAAACATTTCATATGAACTCATCAGTGGTTTTATTTGTACCTAAAATATTGAGATATGAAATATTTCAGGGTTATAATGAATCTGCAATTATGAGTGCATTTCAAAAACGCTACAAAGTACATGATATCATGTGCTATAACATAACCTCCAATTGACATTACAAAAAGATGAAACTTTAATGTATGCATAGTGCCATATTGCCTTCATTGTCTGTGATTCAGAATGAGGAAACACAATTTTTGATGATGCAAAAGTTTCCCTGTAACATTGTAAACATGCTTTAGAGCAAGCAAATTTTGCAACTATATTAATTTTAAATATTTTCATAAAACCGGCACATACAAGGCAACATGTTTTTTAGATTCTTTTAAGTATTGGGGAAAAAAAGAACAACCTGCAAACCAACTAAATACTCTCATATTCATTTTCAAGTGTACATGTCTTGTGTTTTATATCACAATCCTTGCAAACTCTTCCTCTCACCAGTGGTGAGACAAGCAGATTCTCGTCTGCCTTCGCCAGCAATCATGCAGTGCTTACACAAAATTCATGGTTTTATACTGAAAAGTGTAGAATTTTGCAATACTGTCAATTTATTTTGATACCAACATTTATTACCCAGAAATATAAGATTCCTGACCTAGTAAGAAAAGCTTCCCCTCTCATTTCCTCTTGCTCATCTTTTACTTTGTCTCTCTTTCTCTTCTCCCTCTGTCTCAATCATTGTCTTCACAGCAGTAATGACAGCCAGACCCTTTTCTGTAGTGCTGCTTGTAGGGGTTTTGTGCATTTACTGGGACAATTATTAATTGTACCAGTAAGTCACAAAATGATTCTTCGATGGCTATTAGAAAACTAACCTTGAGGAATAACTCAGCAACCCACACACACGGACACTAACACACGAGAATATATTTATTAATATATAAAATGTGCATATAAACATAGATTTTATAGTGAGCGCTAGCAGAAAACAAAAGGTATGTATTCAATAATGAAGAGTTACAAACCAAGAGAGACATAACATTCAGTATACCATTCATTTATGCCATTTCGTTAATGAGCTTTGATTACAACTTCTACATTAGATACTCTTAAGCAAGAACGTCACTCATAGGAATTAAATTGACATCAACTGGGGTTGAGGTAACAATTAAATTCTCGAGCTGTAATGCAGAATGTTGAATACTCATCCAATTTATGTGGATTCAGATTTCCCACAGACACAAAGGAACAGCGACAGGCTGTTGCTGCATCCAATCGGCATCCTCTGGCCTGGTGCCAGGCAGTCCTGGCATGAGGTGTGGGAGAAGGGGGAGAGATTCCTGCTGCGGTGCACTGGCAGTGACTCTCTGAAGACCAGTTAGTTAGTCCTGGCTGAACTAGCAGAGATTGTGCAGATGAAAAGTGACTGTGTGTCCAAGCAAATCAATCTTTAGATGGGAAGAAGACTGGTTCATTCCCGATGTTGCGATAGTCCTGAATACTGAGATTCAGATGTCGACAGCTCTGACCATAGTTCACTCATTTATCAGGCGAGCATTCACAGTAGGTTACCAGCAGTTTACGAGGCTTGCTGCTGGGCTAACCTCAGGAAGATCATTTGGTTACGCACGGGTGACCTCCGATCTCGACTCTTAGAACAAAGTAAAGTCCTGGCACTCGGACACACTGGCCGTCACATGATTGTCCGAGATGAGTCTGAGAATGACCTGGAGGGGCACCTTCTGGGCCCTGTGCTGCCTCTTTTATCTGGAGGAACTATGGTCGTTCATTGGTTGAAAGTTCCTTGAGAATTTGAGACCCACGTGGGGTTACCCTGCCCTACCAATTCCTGATTGGCTGATCGAGGTGGATGATGAGTAACCGTGCTCTCTGACATTAGGGTTGTAAACAACCTGGGATGAGACTCTCCCTTGGAATCTCCCAGACAGTAAGGCACCAGAGATGACTATTTATTAGGGTGGGTGGAGAATCTCAGCCTTGGGAGTTGTTGACAGTGTTGCACAAACATTTTCCCAAAACCGACTCTGAGACAATAAGGATTATTGGAATTAAGTTAAAATGGATCTGATGGTGATTGGTATTTCTCAAAGCAAAATTAAGATGACTCCAAATAATGTCCCGTGGTCCTTGAGAGACAGGACAATTTCCAGCTGTCATAGATTCTAAAAGATTTATATGAGGATCTATGTAACAAAGAGTAACATTAGGACACTATTCAGTAAGTCGTGTCCCTGTACATCTATTATCTTACATAAGGGATGACACAGAGTTTCATGTCCCAGGTAACCCCATAAAGAGTATATATATATTAAAAGATTAATTGTGCTCACGGAAGATACATGACCCCATAAAAACACACTGCAGAGTGAAGTAATAAGGAATGAAAAATGTTGTATATTATCCCTAACAATGCCAGATAAAACTATGATTTCCCTTATTCAACAATTGCAGAAAGACAAACAGGCATCCATCAGATAAAACACCAGGTTTTATGAAAAACTGGACACTGTGAGCCCCATGTAGTCTGTCTGATTTTAATATTCCACTAGGTGCCACACTGTGATTGGGTACAAAACAATGGGGTGTAGCGGCAATGCTTGTTAATAAGACAGAATTAAGTGTTGCTGTGCTTTCCCAAATGAGGCCCCATCTCTCTCTTCATCTCTGTGGTGCAGCCAAACTAATCATGCAGGCTGATTTAAGGTTTCCTTTGATAAGGAACAGCTCTCAAATGGGGATGCACTTAGCTAAGCCTGGCTATCATGATCAATGGTCATCCATTGGCGCCTATCTGTCTAGGGAGTGCCAGATGGACATCTGGACTGCATTCCTAAGTGTCAGGAGTAAGTGACTCATATCTCACCTTGATCAACCAATCAGGGACTGGTAGGGCCGAGTAACCCACGTGGGTCTCTGATGCCCATGAAACTTTCAACCAATGAACGAGCTGAAGTTCCTCCAGGTAAAAACAGGCAACACAGAGGACTATTCTAGAAGGAGAATTCTAAGGAGAATTCCAGGGGTGCGAGACTATTCTAAAGAATTCCAGGGCAGGACATTCTCGCAGCGCGCCTCCTGACAATCCTGAGACTCAGCCCAGACAACCACGGAACGGCCAGTGTGTCCGAGTGCCAGAACTTTCCTTTGTTCTAAGAGTCTAGAGCGGAGGTTGCCAGAGAATAACCAGAGGATCCACCCAAGGTTAGCATCAGCAGCAAGCCTCGTGAACAGGTCGGAACTGTGGACAGCTGAATTACTATTCAGAACTAGCGCTTCATCAGGAACAAACCGGTCCTCTTCCTGACCTGCTGGGACCCACAGTCATCTTTTCTCCTGTGCACAAACTTCGCTAGTTAAAACCAACACTAACTAGCTGGTCTTCAGAAAGCATCAGCAGCGCACCGTCGCAAGCCGCATAGCACAGCCTGGCATCGAGCCAGAGAGCGCGGATTGGACAGCAACAAGCCTGCAACTGTTTCTTTGTGCCCACAGGAGATCTGAATCCCCAGAGATTGGATGAGTATTCAACTTCACTGCGTTACAGCTCGATAATTCAATTGTTATCCCAACCAGTTGATATAAATTTAATTCCTAAGAGTTATGTACTTGTTTTGAGTATCTAATGTAGAAGTTGTAACCAAGTTCAATTACGAAACGGTCTAAATGAATGATATACCGAACGTATGTCCTCTTGATATATGTAACTCTTCGTAACTGAATGAATATATACCTTTTGTATTCTGATAACCCTCCCGATAAGATCTGTTAGGTTTACATGCATATTCTATGTATTCATAAATGTATCCTCGTGTATTAGTACCTATGTGTGTGCGTTGTTTGAGTTATATCGCAAGGTTGGATTCTAAAGCCATTAAAAGAATAATTTTGTGATTTACGGCTACAATTAATAATTGTCCCCGTAAATGCCCAAACCCCTACAGAACTGATGCCTCGTGAGAGCACACTACAGGGGTCAAACATATCCTGTATTGTTTCAGAGATACTGTATTCCAGAGACAAGCAGATCGTGTAGCATGTGTGGGGAAAGTGAATTTTCCCCCACTTGTCAATGAGAAAGATGAGAAACAGAGCTTCCATTGTGTAATCAGACTGTGACTGGATTCAACATAAGTTAGCAGAAATATATTGAAATTTTGTAAGGATAATTTGGCTTGAAAGGAGTAAGTTAGTTGTTCCCATCTATACAAATCAGTCTTGGATGAAAGGATACCTTTAAAGTTAGTTGAAACAGATGTTGTTATGCATTAAATGTGATTCCTGTTTCATGAAATTGCAACTAACATTACAGAATAAGAGATTAATTAATCCCACAGCCCACCACAGGTTATTTCTGTCTGGAAGGTGTCACGCCCTCTGCAGCCAGAGGGCGCTCCTTCTCTGACCTGTCCCTAGTTTCCGGTCTGCTGTCCTTCCTGTCCCTCTCTTTCCCTTGGGCTATATATTTCCGGGTCTTGCACTCTGTCCTTGCTCAGCATTGACGTTCGGATGTCCTGAGACCCGCCTAGCACCAGGGCGCCCCACGTCCGCTCCCTGAGGGCATAGGTTTCTATACGGCATTCCTGAACTCTTTGCACTATGAGCCCGGGCCTTTTTCCCGTCTCGCCGCTACGCATATGGGTCTTTTTCCGCTCTCCTGCTCCCCACGGTTGGTCCCTTTGGACGTCCGTGACAGAAGGGATCTGCCCTTAAACATCTTGCATTATGTTGGAAACTATAGAGTCTTCTCACTAGAAAGAAATATCTAAAGGAAACAAAAAGCAAACGCTTTTAATTTTCATTCTTTAAAAGTCATTTTTTTAAAGTTGTAGCTCATGAAAATACCCAGATTTTTTTCCAGTGCTACTACAGTGTCTTCTACTGATACTGGGAGAACAAAGAGCACATTCTGCAGGAGAGTTTATAAAACCAGGTCCAAGAGTCTCAAAACCTTTTCAAAATCTAAAATTATACAAATACTTATGGGCAGTTATGGACACACAGTCATAGTTTTATAACCAAATAGTAAAAGAGATGTTATCTTCTGGCAGCTCACTTGTACATTTCTGATCACAGTTTGCAATCCACTTTTTCTTTCTTTGTAGTCCACAATTTCTTCCAAAATGTGGCCTCTTGGAGAGGTTTGAGGGGTCTGAAATGTATGAACAATAAGTAGGCATAACACTCACCCTCATTTCATACACCACAGCTGTCACACGCCTCTCTCACTCTTTCTGTAAACAAAATAGCCTTGATATATATTTCCATCAGTACAACTATTGATGTTACTGACCTGACAAGGTTTTCTTAGAGTTTGAAAAAAAAATTATGAAAATTTCCATTATTATAATCAGTGAGCTACTGGCATTGATGCTGACAAGGCAGAACTGTGCCTGGTGTGATAGAAAGTGTGTTGAGTCTCAGCACGAGTGGGATGTGGTGAAGAGAGACTCAGGGTTGTTAATGTGAGAGGTCTGAGTGCGGGAGTGAGTCTCTGGAGACTGTCTGTGTGTATGTGTGTCTGTGTGTGTGTGTGTGTGTGTGACTCAGCCTGTTGGCGTCAAGTGTGGACATCAGAGGCTGGAGGCAGACCTTGAAGTCCAAGTGATGACTGGTCATGATGGGACCAGGGACTGTCATGTGGGAGCAGGAGGCTCCAGATCAGGGAAAGAGCAGGATGCTGCTTGTGGTGACTAGAAGCAGAGGGTGTCATCTCCCTGAAAGGGACCAGCCGGACCTACATTATGATCTCAGAGGAGATCAGATAGAGAGAACAGTAGAGTGAGTTAGCTGGAGACTCAGGGCCTGAAAGTCTGTGAGCTGGGGACCCAGAGGTCTCCGAGGATGTGTGCCCCATGCTCTGGTGCCATGATGAGGGGGCCGAGTACATCACGCTCTCAAAGGAAAAGTTCCCCAGCAGGCTGTGAGGGGTGTGTCTTGAGTGGTGGACACACCTGTTTGTTGGGGTCACTACCACCGTGACGTCACAGTCACATGGAGAAATGTGGTTAGTTTTCTAACTAACCCGGAATCTATATCAATGGTTGTTATGGTCCTCAATTGGAGAGTTATTTTTTTCCCTGTTTTCTCCTTTTTCTCTGGGTGCTGCCAATTCATATATTAAGTAAATGAGGCAGAAGCATTTAAAAGGGGAAAATGAGAATGCAAAAGAGGGACTACTGAAAGATCATAATCGGTGAATGAGGTTAGTTGAGTGGCCTTCTTTGCCTTTGGTTTGGATAGTTAGTGTAGATATAACTAGGAGGCGGAAGTCTTTTTTTTTGGTACGGCCTTATTGTTAGGCATGACCACCTTTTCGGTTTTAGCTTATCTAGTTGTTTTTTAGTCAGTGTGTCGGGGGGGGGGTGTTCTTTTCTTTGTCTTTCCCCTCCCAATTAGAATGCAAATGTGCACCTCTGCCTCCCCGTGTTTTTTGGGTATAATACCTTTTCTCAAACATAATTAACTCTCTCACACACATTATAATAGGAATTTTAACAGAACTAATGTACAGTACTCTACTGACAATGGAGTCCAACTGTATCAATATTAATGGTATTCAAGTGAAATTTACAGATGGATCACAAGTCTAAAGATTTCCCCTGTGGCAGACAAAGTCTGAGGCAGAATTCTGGTTCATATGGACTCGCTCTCTTGACTTGCTGTTTTGTACTGAAGTTCAGTTTCCTGACTCATACGAAGTGGATGCAGTCACATGGTCGACTCCTCTGCCAAATTGTGATTGAGATTGTTTATTGCTTCACATTTTGATTATGTGTTGTTATAGTTATAACCTTGCTTGTTTTTGTTTAAATGGTTTATTTTCTTCAAAAGAGAGTATTGTTTTCCTCAACACATTTACAAGTAGCAATCAAAATCTCCAGTTCTCTTACTATAGTGTTGCTAATTTACATTTTCTATTCATTCAACCATGTAAAGAATAACAATCAAATCTATAACTTTAACAAGACACCATAACATGAGAAGCAATTTCTATTATGGTTAAAAGTCAAAGTCTCTCTTATTCTGTTTCCCTATTCCAACCATTGTAGCTCCGTGTGTCTTCCTGTTTCCCACTGTCTCCCTTCCTGACAGTTTCTTCTCATCTTTCTTCTTCCTTCTGGAACCCAAAATTTGAAGCAGCTGTTCTCTTCATCATCCTCATCCATGGACACTCTGAGATAGATAATGACATGATGTTGTATATTACTGCTGAGCTGGGTGTTGGAGGGAAGACTTGGAAAGAAAGATGTGGATGAGCTGTGCAGATGTTCAGCTGTGCTCCTGTCTTTTGTCTGCAGGATGGAGAGATGCAAACTATCAGAGAGATGTTGTGAAGATCTGGCCTCTGCTCTTCAGTCTCAACACTCCAGTCTGAGAGAGCTGGAACTGAGTCACAATAACCTTGGGGATTCAGGAGTTAAACTGCTGTCTGCAGCTCTGAGGAATCCCAACTGTAAATTAACAACACTGAAGTAAGTGAACACTGGTGATTTCTTCTTATTGTTTTATTTAGATATGTTAAGACTCACAACATTTTGTTTTTCACATGCATCAAAAAGTAATACCTAGAAAATACAAAACAAAAAAGAAGGGTGACATATAGAAAACAGTTTTTGTTTCATTTTATACAAGTTCTTGTCTGTGGATTATTTGTAAACATGATTACTTAGTGGTTCAAAACACATTTTGTTTAAATATATACCGTTTATGTAGTTGATTTTTAATTCTGTAGGTAATATTCTTCTTGAAATTTCAATCATAGATTTCTTCCAGATTTGAACACTAGGTCTGTGCAGCTTTAACCAGTTTCTAGTGATTCTCTCTAGGAAGGTGAATTATTGGATTTATGCAGATTTGAGTTTCCTCAGTTGCTATAGTAGTGCCAGCCTTTCTTTCCATTTGAATCTTACCCTTATCTCTTATATTCCTCCTTTTTTTCTAATGAATAGAAAGTAGCTATGGAAGTGAGTTAGGTTTGCAATATTTATCAGTTTGTATATCTCTAATCTTTGAATCTCTTTTGAATCTGGGGTGCGGTCTGTATGGAGTTTGTATGTTCTCTCCATGTTTGTGTGGTGCTCCAGTTTCCTACAACAGTCTACAGACATTCTGGTAGGTTAATATGCTTCTGGGACATCTGGCCCTGGTGTGAATGTTTTACCCTGTGATGGACTGACATCCTGTCCAGGGTTCAATCCTGCCTTGTGCCCAGTGATTCCTGTAACAGGCTCTGGGTTGGATAATTGTTTACTTACGGTGATGTTGATGGAGTTCAAATGCTATGCTGCCTTCTTTGTATATTAACAGAGAGTATAAACCATTCCTGATTTATGTAGTTTAAAGTCAGGGTTCTGTTCTGTGTCTCAAACCCTCAAAATGACTATTCCCTTCTTTAGTTTTTTTCACATTACAAATTATTTTCTATGTGTTTAATTTATTAATATTGTAGCAATATCTTATTTTTATAATACCTTGAGCTAAATTAGCTATAAAAGGTAATGTTTTCAGTTAGATGGATGCTTCTTCATCATTTTGCTGAGGAGCTGCCATTCATCCAAGCTGTTAAAGCTTTAAGTTAAACACAGCATTAACATTCCAGGGAGAAATGGAATACTGGTGTGTATTTTTTTCTTTAAAGTACCAAGACCAGCTATATACTGTATGTTTATGTTCCAAAATTAATATCGTTTATGGCCTTCACACGCGTTACATTTTCTCTGTTCTGACCTGGAGTTACAGAGAAATTTTAATTCTAATAAGAGATTTGTAATGAGGAAAGTCATACCAATCACTCATAACCGGATTTGCAATTACAATACAAATACTTTCTTTCTGTATGTGTTTATTTTGCAGTTTGAGTCTATGGCATTCCTTTGGGGGTCTATACTCCAAGGCATGACTTTTTTATGGGAACATGACATTTTTTTAAAGTCTTTTAATGCAAGCTTCATATAAACCCTTAGCAGTGGTTACTGTCTGGAGCAGGTACTTGAATGGCACAGATTCATTGAAATGATTCAATTTCTTTTGAAAATATTTGGGATAATACATATTCCAGAAATCACAGCCGTTGAATTATCCAGAAATTAATTTCTCTCAGGGTGTATTTAACCCCTCATGGATGGCATTGTATGAAATGAGTTTGTAGTTCCCCATTTGCCTCTATTATGAGATGCTGTGGACACTATTTTATACATTTTAGGAATGTCCATAGGAAGGTATGTTCTAGAAAGAGTGAACTTCTGTTTTGCCATTATTTTTAATAGGGACGTTACATGTTTACACTTGGTGCTCCTACTAGAGGAGAGGATATGATTAATCTAGGCTTATCACAGAAACTGAAACACATCTGGTTGGTGAGTCTACTGTGGGTAAAATGTTACTGGTACCGCATGTTGTAAAGCTCGGTATTTTCTCTCTTGGCCTGACTTTTTTTAATGTCTGAGTGTTAGAATCCATGTTGTTGCTGGTAAGGGAACGGTAGGTGCTGTGATTGACACAGTCAAAGCCTTGTACAGAGATACCATTGTAGCTGTTTGACAGTATTTTAGATGCCCTTAGTTAAAAGCATGGGAGGAAGTACTGCCAAGGGGAGGGGGGGAGCAAGGATTTTTTCTTTGAGTTTGTGAGGTTATTTTTTGTTATATTGTGTTTCAGAAAGCAAGAAAATAAAATTTACTGTATGATAAAAAGAGAAAGAGCTGGAGTAGATCCTCAGATCAGTTTGCTACCAGTAATCAAACAAAAAAAATGGAAAGAATTGTCTCCTCCTGATTGGAACCTTTCTTACTGTCTTATAATTTATCAGGCTACCTTTTAATTTCCACTGAGAGAAGGAAGTCACTTGTCATGCAGCTATTTTATTCTTCATTGCACAATATGCTCTAAGTTAGCAAATGAAACATGAACACTTATTGAAATAAATCAAGAATACGATTAACATGAATGTATATACATCCAAACTATACTTTATCACATTTAATTATTGGGTTAGCTTTTTATTGAGCCAAAATGTTATAAATGTGTGAACGTCTGTAAAATGGAAATATTTATATTTTTCTCTTTTCTGTTACCTGCCTGACAGCATTTTGTATCCCATTCTGTATATTACTGGAAAATATTAGACCCAACCTAAAGAATTCATGGGGGTAGTGGGACACAGTACTGTAAAGAGTCTCCTAAAGGGACAGAGCTATTAGTACTTATGTGTTTGAGTCTGGAGAATATAGTAAACTCTAAACATTAAGGGAATGCATGGAATCGGAAAATATAAATTGCATAGTACACAAGACTTAACTGGTTTTATTCTAGGAAAGCAGACAAGACTGAGTCATGGGACTAGGAGGATCCAAGGCTAGACTGAGTATAATAGGCTTCGGGCTTCTATTGTGACATCTACTGTAAATTACAGAAATGTTAAAAGTAAACAAAATAAAGTAACTAAAATGTGGTCTGAAATCACCCCTTTAGACACCCCTTTTACTTCACTGGTGTCAGATATGAAAGGCAATAGTCTCCCGTTCTGTCTGCTGTGTGTTGCAGCAGAGGGACTCCCTGCAGCTGAAAGGGGCAGAGTAACTTGCATGCCCTCTAGTACAGTTTACACATGCACGACTTTAAAAGCTAGCAAAACAGGTTTCGATTCACATTAGCTGGCGAGCCTTGTTAAAAAAACGAATGATAATGTAACATGCCACTGTTCATGAACAAAGTTATACTGAGATTTCCTAAGATACGCGATTAAAAAATAAATAAATAAAAATTTGAATCTCCTGCGGAACACATTCCATAAGAATCAGCGGTTTTACAGTATATATCGCCTTTAAAGGTGGCTTATCAAAACGCTTTACAGGATAAAAACAACCAGAACAGCAGCAACAACAATATTGTATTTCGTTGCACTTTGAAAACCAAGTAATAACTTAACTATACAGTACGTGCAAACGTTTCGTATGTTGCTGTCGTGAATGCCTGCGTACCCATAAGTATCTTATTTGCCTTGAGTCTGTCTACAGTATCTCTGTCCCACTACCCTCCTCTCTCCCTCAATTCAATTCAATTCAAGGTGTTTTATTTGCATGACAGATGGGTACAATTCTTGTTGGGAATGTATACTTTGATATTTACACCCGGCACGGCACCGAGGGAGCGTCTGCATTTATAACTTGGTTTTTAAAATTAGTCAAGCAATATGAAGCATCTCCTTTTACTTTTAAGTCCCTTAAATATATTGAGCACAGCTTTCTCACCATCTTTACACAAAGCAGAAACTGTCCGATGACTCACAGTACAAGTGGAAAGATTACAGATTTTAATCGTCTTTAATTTTGTCTTTAATTTTGCCTGTGGAGTGTATCTTATTAAGCTCTAAATTGCATTTTGAGCGCGGTTTTTGACTTTTTTTTAATTGCATTTTAGGCGCGGACAGCACATACAAGGGTTAATGAACTGCGCCAAGAAATTTAAAATAGTATTCTTTAGGTGTGAGGGTAGGAGTGGACCGCAGCAGGCATAATCAGCAAACCAGGAAAACAAAGAACAGGACAGGTGAGATGTGTATCCAGAAAGCGAGTGATCAGAAAAAGGAAATGGAAAACGCAGAAAAAGGAAACGCTTTACAGGATAAAAACAATAACAACAGTAGTGGCTGGGCAAACGATTTTTTTTATCGAAATACAAATTGAGATACTGTATAATGATGTGCATGAACAAAGGTATACTGCAATTTTCCTTAGATACGCGATTAATGCTTCGTAGGAGGAGGCGGTCTTTTCCTCTTGTCTAACAGTCTGTCCACAAACAAAACATTCCTGTTAGACAAGAGGAATTGAAAAAAAACAATTTTGTCAATGAAAACCGGTGTGTGTGTCTCTCTCTGCTGGATGTCCCTCTCACAAACTGCTGAATGAATAAAATAATTTTATTGAAAACGCGTTTGCAATTGTCTGGTATTTAATTTGGTCCCTTTTAACTGTTTTTCGATCCACTGTGTTGCTTTGAGATGCCACTTTTAAAGGCGATATGTAAAATAAAGTTTTTTATTATTGTTATAGAGAAACATATCAGATTTTCCCTGGTTCAGAAAAAAGATCTAAAGTGCTACACATAACTTTCTTAATTCGATGTATTTAAAGCAGTGAACTACTGTAGGTGTCACATAACATTCAGAAATACAATCACGTATTTGACAAATAAAAACGATTATAATCTAATCCTTCCACGTTTGATCCCAAAATCCCAAGAAATATAAATCTTGACGGGTAGAAAGCTATGCTGAAAGTTTATTAAGATACTTAGAAGACAAAGATACTGTATCAATTTATGTTGCATTAGCCTGATTATGATTAAAAAACACATATAATTAAACACGCGTTTGCGATTTAAATCAGAACACGATTTAAATCAATATAAATGTTTATATTGTAACGCATACTGTCCAGCCTCCATTTCTCTATAAAAATTTACTCTGTTGCACACACACACACACAATAGAAGCAGGAACCGCTGTCAGAAGGGAAGATATGTTCAAAATATCGCAAATATCGATCATGTTGCGATATTTTGAAATCTAAAAGTCAATTGATTGTCCATAATATCGCTATTCTATTTTTTCGAAGAAATGTTTGTTAAAAGAAAAGTCCAGCACCAGCTGGATTCGAATACACAACCTGCCAGTTAGTAGTCATGCACCTAGACCAGTAGGCTACAAGACAGCTAGCATGAACAGGCAGGCGAAACAGCCCTACACAGCCCTGTCGCAGCACACGAATACCGTTATTAAATTCTTTAGATACGCGATTCCATATTATATTAGCAGAAAAGCTTAAAACTACCACTTTTTCACACGCTATTTCACATGCTAGTTAAATACTTCGATGCTTAAAATCGTTAAGGAGAAATGGAATACCGGTGTGTATTTTTCCTTTAAAGTGCCGATTCCTGGAATCTGACTGGCTGACACCCCTCTGAAGTGGTTCCATAAAATCTGGTATACGGAAAAGAAAGCGTTGATAAATACAAGTGTCTTTTAATACACTCTTTGCTGTGCTCTTGAGGATCCTTGTGATATTCTAGTTGAATGATAAGTGTCGCATTTTAAATCATTTTCATAGTTAGAAATTATGAAACGCCCTGTTAAAAGCAAGGAAGTTTTTATGCCCGTTGAAGTAAAACAAAATGCCTGACAAAGTATGGCTTGGACAGATTCCAAGTGCTTGTACAAATGTGCTAAAGAAATTATACTTTGAGTATACAGCTAGTCCAAAGTCATCCATTATTAATACTATTAGTAATATCTTCAGTAAAGGCTTTGATGCATAAATATTTCTGATAAAGGTAGGTTGTGTACTTTTGTCCAACTGAGCAATCTTGCTTTCATAAAATATACCAACATTTTAATGACTGATGATTAACATGCTGTAATACACAGTTCAAAATTAAAGGCTCAAATGCTGTACATGAGAGGTTAAGCTCCCCCTGGCGGTTTTACAAGGCGACGCCAGATAGTTAGCCACGTGACACACGTGAACTGCGTGATACCGCGACACGCCCACCGGGGTATGCCGCGAAATACCTCACCCATTTTGAATGGATGCATCTGTACATTGTTTATATCTACACACTCATCATGTGCAACACAAAACAGTTTTACACCTTTTAAATGCCAAGGTTTGTTGTTTGTTAACATTTTCAACCATTCCACTTCACTGAACTAGCAGACACAAGTACAGTAAGTCCTTAATTCTAGAGATGATCATGTCTTTGTTAGGCAAACAAAACATCTGAACAACTACTGTAAGAAAAGTTCCTTTATATATTTCCCACTTGAAAATGATGTTCCAAAATTCGCAACACATTGTGAGATTTGGTAACTTGCTTGTTTGGCTAAATTATTTCTGACACAAATTATTAAAGATGCTGCTTTGATAGACTCAGCCTTGTCCAACTCATCCTTGAAGTGTTTTTCCTTTTTTATTTGAAAATGTCATTGGATGCTTGACATGCAAGAAAAGACACTCTCACAAACGTAGAGAGAAAACAGTGCAGTCTTAATGTTCAACAAATTCATAATTATCTCTCCAAAAGGGCTGAAATGATTGAGCATCTAACTTTGCTTTCTTCTTGGTAACCACCATTATGTGCAGAATGCTAGAGTCTACACTTAAGTGCGATGTTATCAGAGGCACGGATTGTGATCTTTGCTGTAAAAACAGTAGGCTGAACATGTTGCAGTAAATAAACCAAGTTAATCATTTTTTTTTTTCCACCAAAGAACTTTTATTAGGAAACATGCTGTAGAGAAATACAGAACAGTCAAGAACAGTTTTTATTGTTGTTTTACTTAATTTCTTTGTTGCCTAATAGACTTTATTACACATGCCATTTTCATTGCACATGCTGTTAAAAATCCCTTTTAAGTGCTAAAAGAGCATGTTTGCCATTGGTTGCCAACCACTGGTTCAGTGGCTTCTACTTATTGCATTAACCTCAAGGTCTTTTTGAGACCTGTAATCCACAGTTAAAACATGCTTATTGATAAGATAAGATCACTTTATTGGCCTTATACAATATATTGCATTAGGAATTTGTCTTACCCCATACCCCAGCTTGCTCTCCATACACACAGACACAAGCTTGGGGTCATAGTGCAGTGTTAGCTGTTGTACAGCACCCCTAGAGCTGCTGGGGTTAAGGGCTTTTCTCAGGAGCCCAACGGAGTAGAATTTCCCTGCCAGCCATGGGATTTGAACAGACGCAGATCCTTATCCACAGATCCACTGCTCCGCCCTGAATTGGGATAGTTAACGTGGATGTTTCAATATGCATTAGCTCAATAAAATGTTTCATATTATCTCATTAGTGGTTTTATTTGGTTTTTCATTGTACCTTACATATTGACATTATTATGACATAAATATTGACATATCAAGTAATGTTCAAATATTAAAGGGGGGCTGTGATGCTATTTTTACATTTTGGGATTATAATGAATCTGGAATGATGAGTGCATTTCAAACCACAATGAATCTACCAAGTACATGATAACATGTACCATAATAATCTCCGATTTACATCATTAAGCAAACGAACTGTCAATATATTTGTAGTGTCATATTGCCGTCATTGTCTGTGATTCAGAATGAGGCAAGCTTTAGACCAAGTGAATTTTGCTACTATGTTAATTAAAAAAATGTTCATGAAACTGACACATACTGTTCAAGACTTTTGTTTTATTTTTAAGCATTGCAAAAAAGAAACCTGATTTCTTCTTGCAACTGCCATTTTGTGCAAAATGTTTGCTTTCACACTTACATTTGGTGTTATCTGCGGCACAGATTGTGAGCTTTGCTGTGACAATATCCTAACGCTCTACAAATAATGCAATAAATAAGCTGAGTGAATCATTTTTTTCTGGTCTAAAGAACTTTCATTAGGAAACATGCTGTAGAGAATTAAAAAAACAGTCAAGAACAGAGTTTATAGTAATTACAATAATAATAATTGCTTACACTTATATAGGGCTTTTTCTAGACACTCCACTCAAAGCACTTTACTTTAATGGGGGCTCCACTCCACCACCACCAATGTGCATCCCCACCTGGATGATGCGACATCAACCATAGTGCGCCAGAATGCTCACCACACACCAGCTCTCAGTGGGGAGGAGAGCAGAGTAATGAAGCCAATTCATAGATGGGGATTATTAGGAGGCCATGTTTGGTAGGGGCCAATGGGAAATTTGGCCAGGACACTGGGGTTACACCCGTACTCTTTTTGAGAAACACCCTGGGATTTTTAATGACCACAGAAAGTCAGGACCTTGGTTTTACGTCTCCTCCCAGGAATGGAGCCTATTTACAGTATAGTGTCCCTGACACACATGGACTGCAGGGTGAATGCCCCCTGCTGGCCCCACTAACACCTCTTCCAGCAACAACCTTAATTTTTCCCAGGAGGTCTCACAACCAGGTACTGACCAGGCTCATACCTGATTAGCTTCAGAGTTGCCAGTTGTGAGTTTCAGAGTGATATGGTAGAGTTTGTTGTTTTTCAACTTAATATCTCTGTTGCCTATTAGACTTTTATTACACATGCCATTTTCTTTGCACATGCTGTTAAAAATCCCTATGTGTGCCAGTAATGTCATGCATGCTGTAGGTTGCCAACCACTGGTTCAGGGGCTTTTATTTAACAACTTAACCAGAAGGTCTTTTTGAGACCTGGCTGTTAAAACTGTGGATGTTTCAATGTGCATTAACTCAATGAAATGTTTCATATTAACTCATTTGTGGTTTTATTTGTACCTACAATATTGACATATGAATTATTTTTCTGATATTAAAGGGGAAATGCAATGCTATTTTTACATTTCAGGATTATAATGAATCTACAATTATAAGTGGATTTCAAACCACAACACAATATAAAGTATATGATATCATGTGCCATAACATAACCTCCAATTACATTGCAAAAGAGTTGAAAAATAGTGCATATTATTATGCAAAGTGCCATATTGCCTTCATTGTCTGTGATTCAGAATGAGGAAACAGAATTTTCGATGACTCAAAAGTGTCCCTGTTGCTGTACATTGTAAACATGCTTTAGACAAAGCTAATTTTGCTACTATATTAATTTTAAATATTTTCATAAAACTGGCACATTAAAAGCAACATGTTTTGTTTTAGATTATTTTAAGTACTGCAAAAAAGAACAATCTGCAAACCAACTAAATACTCTCATATTCATTTTCAAGTTTTCATTTCTTGTTCACTTACAGCTACTAGTGAGCAGGAAGGGCTTGTATTTTATATCACAATCCTCACAAACTCTTTCTCTCGCCAGTAGTGAGACCAGTAGATTCTCTTTTGCCTTCACCAGCAATCGATACTGTCAATTTATTTTGATACCAACATTTATTACCCTGTCTGAGAAATTGGTACTGCAATTCCCCTTTTAGATCTGAGTGACGTGTGGATCAATATTGCTGGTAGGGACTGATTTTGATTGGGAGCAAGTGGGAATTAAATAGAAAGAAAAGTTCCATTCAGGGCTCCACATTCAGACACATCTTTCTACAATCTTCTTCATCCCACTGTGTCTCACCTTCCCCGTAATAAAACTGAGAAATATAAGATGCCTGATCTTGTAAGAAAAGCTTCCACTCTCATTTCCTTTTGCTCATCTTTTACTTTGGCCCATTCTTGCTCTTTTCCATCTGTCTCAATCATTGTCTTCACAACTGTAATGCCAGCCAGACCCTTTTCTGTAGTGCTGTTCAGTCAGTAGAGTTGTGATTATTCAACAATAACACCAGAGATGAGAAAGAGACACTCTGCTTCAACAGTGTGGACAGTGTTGCACACACCTGTTCCCAAAACTGACTCTGAGACAATAAGTGAGTTCTAGGAATTAAGTTAAAATGGATCTGATGGTGATTGGTATTTCTCAAAGCAAAATTAACATTACTCCAAATAATGTCCCATGGTCCATGAGAGACAGGACAATTTCCAGATGTCATAGATTCTAAAAGGTTTATATGAGGTTCTAAGTAACAAAGAGTAACATGAGAACATATGTCGTGTCCCTGTGCATATATTATCTAATATAAGGGGTGACCCAGAGTTCTATGTCCCAGGTAACCCCATAAAGAGTGTAGTAACAAAGAATGAAAACAATTGTATATTGAAAGATGAATTGTGTTCATGGAAAATACATAGGGTATTATCCCTAACAATCCCAGATAAAAATGTTATTTCCCTTATTCAACAATTGCAGAATGACAAACAGGCATCCATCAGATAAAACACCAGGTTTTATGAAAAACTGGACACTGTGAGCCCTTTGCAGTCTGATTTTAATATTCCACTAGGTGCCTCACTGTGATAAGGTACAAAACAATGGGGTCAAAATGTATCCTGCAGTTTTTCTGAGATACTATATTCCAGAGAAGCAGATCTTGTGGCCTGTGTGGGGAAAGTGAGTTTTCCTCTACTTGTCACTGAGAAACATGAGAGACAGAGTATTCACACTGTGACTGGATTCAACATCAGTTAGCAGAAGTATAGTTTGAAATTTGGCAAGGATAATTTGGCTTGAAATGAGTAAATGGTTGTTCCTAGCTATACAAATCAGTCTTGGCTAATGTAAGGATACCATTAAAGTTAGTTGAAATAGATGTTGTTATGCCTTCAATGTGATTCCTGTATCACGAAATTGCAACTAATATTGCGGAATAAGAGATTAATTAATCCCACAGCCCACCACAGACCATTTCTGTCTGGAAGGGATCTGCCCTTAAACATCTTGCATTATGTTGGAAACTATAGAGTCTTCTCACTAGAAAGAAATATCTAAAGGAAACAAAAAGCAAACACTTTTAATTTTCATTCTTTAAAAGTCATTTTTTTAAAGTTGTAGCTCATGAAAATACCCAGATTTTTTTCCAGTGCTACTACAGTGTCTTCTACTGATACTGGGAGAACAAAGAGCACATTCTGCAGGAGAGTTTATAAAACCAGGTCCAAGAGTCTCAAAACCTTTTCAAAATCTAAAATTATACAAATACTTATGGGCAGTTATGGACACACAGTCATAGTTTTATAACCAAATAGAAAAAGAGATGTTATCTTCTGGCAGCTCACTTGTACATTTCTGATCACAGTTTGCAATCCACTTTTTCTTTCTTTGTAGTCCACAATTTCTTCCAAAATGTGGCCTCTTGGAGAGGTTTGAGGGGTCTGAAATGTATGAACAATAAGTAGGCATAACACTCACCCTCATTTCATACACCACAGCTGTCACATGCCTCTCTCACTCTTTCTGTAAACAAAATAGCCTTGATATATATGTTGGATCTTGCATTATGTTGGAAACTATAGACAAAGTCTGCTCACTAGAAAGAAAATATCTAAAGGAAACAAAAAGCAATCACTTTTAATTTTCATTCTTTAATAGTCATTTTTTTTAAGTTGTAGCTCATGAAAATATCCAGATTTTTTTCCAGTGCTACTCCAGTGTCTTCTAATGATACTGGGGGAACAAAGACAGCACATTCTGCGTGAGGTTTTATAAAGCCAGGTCCAAGGGTCTCAAAACCTCTCCACAATCTAAAATTATGCAAATACATATGGCCAGTTATAGACACACAGTTATAGTTTATAAGCAAATAGTAAAAGAGATGTTATCTTCTGGCAGCTCAGTTATAAATTTTTTATCACAGTTTGCAATCCACTTTTTCTTTCTTTATAGTCCACATTTTCTTGGCAAAATGTGGCCTTTTGGAGAGGTTTGAGGTGCCTGAAATCTATGAACAATAAGTAGGCATAACACACAGCCTTATTTTCATACACCACAACTATCACATACTTCTCTCATTCTTTCTGTAAACAAAGTAGCCTTCATATGCATTTCCATCAGTACAACTAGTGACATTACTGACCTGACAAGGTTTTCTTAGCCTTTCAAAATAAAAAATAAATAAAATTAAAACACAATTATGAAAATGTCCATTATTATTATCAGTGAGCTACTTACAGTGTTGTTAGTGTTAGTGAGAGTTGAGGCTCAGTGAGTCCAGGAATCTATGACAGAAGGGCTTGGCTCAGTGAGGGATCTACACTATGATCTCAGAGGACAGTGGAATAAGTGAGCTGGAGACTCAGGGCCAAGTACATCACCACTCTTGAAAGAGAGGTCTTGCAAGAAATGTGAAAACGTTCTCCAGCAGGCTGTGAGGGGTGTATCTGGAGTGATGAACTCGCCTGTTTGTTGGGGTCACTACCACTGTGACGTTACAGTATCATGGAGCAATGTGGTTAGTTTTCTAACCAACATGGAATCTATATCAATGGTTGTTATGGTCCTCAGTTGGAGAGTTATTTTTCTTCCCTAATTGTTTTTTCCTTTTTCTCTGGGTGCTGCCAATTAATATATTAAGCAAATGAGGCAGAAGCATTTAAAAGGGGAAAATGAGACTGCAAAAGGGGAAATATTGAGAGATCAGAGACGATGAATGAGGTTAGTTGAGTGGTGTGTTTTAGGGATGGGGAAAAAAACATGTTGTGTGCTTTTCTTCTTTGCCTTTGGTTTGGTAAGTTAGTATAGATATAAGTAGGAGGCGGAAGACTTTTTTTTGGTACTGTATGGCCTCATTGTTAGGCACGACCACCTTTCCGGTTCTAGCCTATCTAGTTGTTTTTTAGTCAGTCAGTTTATCAGGGGGTGGGGGTGGGGGTTCTTTTCTTTGTCTTTCCCCTCCCATTTAGAATACAAATGTGCACCTCTGCCTCCCTGTGTTTTTTTAGTATAATAAAGTTGATTTGTTTTCTCAAACATAATTGACTCTCTCTCACATATTATAATAGTACATTTACAGTACTCTACAGTACAGTACTCTGTTGACAATAGAGTCTAACTGTGTTAATATTAAACATACTCATGTTGAAGAAAGATATGAGATGTGAAGAAAGGGTTAACTAAGTCCTTTCTGCATGAAGAATTAACATCTAAGCAACAGGCTGGAGTTTAAGGCAGTCACATGGTCGATTCCTCTGCCAAAGTTTGATTGAGATGGTTTATTGCTTTAGATTTGTATTATGTGTTGTAATAGTTATAACCTTTCTTGTTTTTTGTTTAAATGGTTTATTTTCTTCAAAAGAGAAAGTTGTTTTCCTCAACACATCTACAAATAACAATAAAAATTAAATCAAATCAAATAAAAGTTTATTTATCAAATGCACAACAATACGGCATGCAGCAGTAGTTGCTGGCAATGAAGTGTCTTTTTCTGCGAGCTCACAAAAATTACAAGAATCACAAAAATCACAAAATTTCACAAAAACACAAAATTGAGGTTACATTTTTTAAATGGAATAAAACTCAATATGAGTAGAGCTGTTATGTGTCCATGGTGTATGCAATATATACATGTAGTGCAGTTATGCTGGATATAGTGAGAATTGTGTGTCCATGTAGCCATTACAGGTGATTTGCTAAGGAGCTACAGGTTGGCAATTTAGCAGTCTTATTGCCTGGAGGAAGAAGCTGTTCCGTAGTCTGTTGAACTTGGACTGAATGCTTTGGTACCGTTTACCGGATGTTAGGAGGGAAAACAGTTTGTGACTGGGATGACTGGGGTCCTTGAGAATGGACCTGGCCTTCTTCAGACATCTAGCTGAGTAGATCTCCTGGATGCTTGATAGCTCACAGCTGGTGATAAGCTGCGCTGACTTCACCACCCTCTGACCACGGTGTTGGTGTGATGGGTCCAGGTTAAATCCTCTGAGATGTTAACTCCCAGGAACTTAAAGCTGCTGACCCTCTCCACTGCAGTCCCATTGATCTGAATAGGTGTGTGGTCTCAACCCTGATGTTTCCTATAGTGCTCTGATCTGTGATCAGGCCAATGACTGTTGTATCGTCTGCAAATTTGATGATGGAGTTTGAGTTATGCCTGGTGACACAGTCATGGGTAAATAAGGAGTAGAGGGCAAGACTAAGCACGCAGCCTTGAGGGGCTCCAGTGTTTACAGTCAGGGTAGAGGATATGTTGGTGCCCACCTTCACCACCTGCGGACGTTCTGTCAAGAAGTCCAGGATCCAATTACAGAGGGAGGTGTTCAGTCCCAGGTCCTGGAGCTTGATGACGAGCTTTGAGGGCACTATGGTATTGAATGCTGAGCTGTAATCAACAAACAGCATTCTCCCATATGTTCCTTTCTTATCCAGGTGTGAGAGGGCAGTATGGAGGGCAGTGGCAATAGCATCTTCTGTTGACCCATTCTGGCGGTATGCAAATTGCAGTGGGTCTAGGGTGTCAGGCAGTGAGGAGGTGATGTATGCTTTGACCAACTGCTCGAAGCACTTCATGATAACTCCAGTTCTCTTACTCCAGTGTTGTTAATTTACATTTTGTATTCATTCAAGCATATGAAGAATAACAACCAAAGCTATAACTTTAACAAGACACCTGAAACAGTTTCTATTATGGTTAAAAGTCTCTCTCATTCTATTTCTCTATTCCAAGCATTGTAGCTCCGTTTGTCTCCCTGTTTCTCAGTCTACCTTCCTGACAATTTCTTTTCTTCCTCCTAAGTCCCAAAATTTGAAGCAGCTGTTATCTCATTATCCTCATCCATGGACACTCTGAGACGGATAATGACATGATGTTGTACATTGCTGCTGAGCTGGGTGGTGTAGTGAAGACTTGGAAAGAAAGATGTAGATAAGCTGTGCAGATGTTCAGCTGTGCTCCTGTCTTTTTCTCTGCAGGATGTTGGGATGTAGACTAACAGAGAGATGTTGTGAAGATCTGGCCTCTGCTCTTCAGTCCCAACACTCCAGTCTAAAAGAGCTGGATCTGAGAGACAATAGCCTGGGGGATTCAGGAGTGAAACTGCTGTCTGCAGCTCTGAGGAATCCCAACTGTAAATTAACAATACTGAGGTAAGTGAACACTGATTATTTATTTGTATTGTTTTATTTAGATATTATAAGACTCACAGCAATCTGTTTTTCACATGCATCAAAATGTTACACCTAGAATGTACAAAAAAAAGATTAAAAATTATTTTTTGTCTAATTTTATACATGTTCTTGTCTATGGGCTCTTTGTAAACATATGATTACTGATAGGCTCAAAACATAACCTTTCCCATTTAAAAAAAAAAATATATACTGTCTGTGTTGTTGATTTTTAATTCTGTAGGTAATTTTCTTCTTGAAATTTCAACCATAGAGAATCATTTGAACTCTAGGTTTGTCCAGCTTTAACCAGTTTCTAGTGATTCTCTCCAGGAAGGTGAATTATTGGATTTATGCAGATTTGAATGCTTTTAGATTTCTCAGTTGCTATGGGAGTGCCAGCCTCCCTTTTCCACTTGAATCTTACCCTTATCTTTTATATTCCTCAATTCTTTCTAATATTTTATATACATCTGAAAGGAAGTAGCTACAGTATGGAAGTGAGTTAGGTTTGCAATAGTTATCCATTTGTTTATCTCTCGTCTTTGAATCTCATTTAAATCTGGGGTGCTATCTGTGTAGAATTTGTATGTTCTCCCCATGTTTGTGTGGTTTTCCAGTTTCGTCCCACAGTCCACAAACATGCTGGTAGTTTAATAGGCGTCTGAGGAAGATGGCACTTGTGTGAGTGTGATGGACTGGCATCCTGTCCTGGGTTCAGTCCTGCCTTGTGCCCAGTGATTCCTGGAATAGGCTCTGGGTTACTGTGACCCTGATTTGGATAATTGTATATGTATGGTGATGTTGATGGTGTTCAAATGCTACAATGCATTTATATTAGCTGAGAGTATAATCTTAAGCCCTCGAATAACCATTCTTCATTAAAGTGGTTTAAAGTCCGGGTTCTGTTCTATATGTCTCAAACCCTCAAAATGACTTTTACATTCTTTAATGTTTTCACATGACAAATTATTTTATATGTGTTTAATTTATTAACATTGTAACAAATTCTTATTTTCATAATACTTTGAGTTATATTACATATAAAGGTAATGTTTTAATTTAGATGGATACTTCTTCATCATTTTGCTGAGGAGTTGCAATTCATCCAAGCTGTTAAAGCTTCAAGTTAAACACAGCATTAACATTTTAAACAACTAACGTTACATTTCAGGAAGAAGTTCCAAAAAGTACCTTAGATCCAAAGTAGTTATCAAACATGCAGGCCCTGGAAAACAGCAAATGTGTTTTCTGTACCTAGAGGCTTAAATCCCAGTACTTTGAGTGACTTGACATCCATGCATTGGAGAAATACTAGAAAGATTTAATATATATTCCATCAGTTTTCCTACCATAGCAGGGGCACTGTCAGTCATCACAGAAAATATTTCATTTGTGTCACTTCCTCTTTCCTCAAAATGATTAATAAGCATCTAAGCTACATCTTCCCCTGTAGTTGTGCCATACATGGGTTTTGGGCATCACAGCTCTTCTCAAGTTCCATCTCAGTCACAGTATCTCACCAGATTTGATAATGGCGGTACATTATTTATATCCACACACTCATCATGTGCAACACAAAATCTTACACCTTTTAAATGCCAAAGTTTGTTGTTTGTTAACACTTTCAACCATTCCACTTACAGACGCAGCCATTCAAAATGCATGGTACAACCTCGTACCATGCAAAATTATCTACAGTTCACCGTGTTGTACCCCACTACATGATTGGCTTGCCAAAATGACCGACAGGTGGCACTTGTGGTGCATTTGTTGTTAGTGAAACGATTTAATCATTTAATCTCTTTACTGTGCATGTTTAATCCGCTTAATATTGAATATTAATATGGAATTTTACAACTAAAGGGACATTTTAGTAGCTGAGCATAAAAAGAAGAGAAGCATAATGCATCTGAAAGTCATAAACGATATTAATTTAGGAAAATAAACATATTATGTAAACTGTATATGGCTGTATTGATAGTTTAAATAAAAAATACACACCAGTATTCTACTTTCTTCCTAAACATTTTAAACATTCAATTCTTTCATTTGGTTACATGCTGTGGTTATTTTGAAAAGGTTTTTACGTGCTCCTTCTGACTATATTAAGTTTCTATACTTCATAAAAAGTTATAATGTTTTAACCTTTTCTATGAATATTTGCATTCGTTATCACAAGAAAAAAACGTCAAGCGGCGCGTTGGTGTAAAGGCTGAGGTACCTGACTTCCATGCTGGAGGTCAGGGGTTCCCACCCAGCTCTCATCATGAGTTTTCTTTTTACAAATAAACATTGATATTTCTACATATCACAACACGTTCAAAGTTAAGTAAGTTAAGTGATTAACCTTTTCTATTAATACTTGCGCTCGTTATCGCAGTAAAAAACTTTTTAGAATCCGATAAATAGGGAATCTTAAGCTGTAGTTGAAAAAGGGCAGGCAAAATGTTTTCATGTAATCACAAGTGAATGAGTTAAACTGATGCAGACGTTTACAAAGAAAGTGTCACGACCACCAGGCAGTCAAGACCAAATCGTAAGCGAGCTAATCAGCAGCGGGTGATTATTAACAAACGCCGCCGCACGAGTTAAACCACCTGCGCACACCCACTGTGCGGTGCGCACTGCTATTTATACCATCTTCACCTGCTTCCCACTGCTCGGTATTGAGTCTACTCCTTGAGAGCTCTACCTGGCGTTTTTCCCCGTACCTCGTTTATTCTGGATTTTGGATTCCCCTTCTGCCTTTTCGACTTTGCACCACGCCTCTCGCCTCGGACTGTTTGCTACTGGAGAACTTCCTGGATTACGACTTGCCTTTCGCCTTTTGACTACGACCTTGCCTCTCGTTTTGGTTTGTTCGCCTGCCTCATCTATCACCCGTGCCTGCGTCTGCACAGGATCCGTGTATCTTCCCACCAGGGATTCCTAACAGAAAGTGGACCACGTTATACTTTGAGCTTACAGCCTGTCCAAGGTCATTCATTATCAATACTATTAACTGTGCATCATGTTGTCCATTACTACTATAAGAACAATACAAGCTTTAGAAAACACAAAATGTTTCCAAAATATTTTATCTGCCTAGTTACTATACATGACTCCATATTAATATTACTATCAAGTGGTATTAAATCAGTACAACCTTTATTTTTTTACAGTAACAACAAGTGGTGTTCTTACTACTTATTCTTAGAAAAGGATAAAATGTTATAACATTTTATGAAGTATAGAATATAAACTTAATAATGTTAGAACAAGCACGTTAAAACAAAAACCCATGTAAGTTACCAAGTTAAAGACTTTGATGCATAAAATATTTATGCATAATTAAAATATTTATGATGAAGATGGAAGGTTGTGTACTTTTGTCCAACTGAGCAAACTTGCTTTTATAAAATACTGTATACCTACTTTTTATTGTTAAATGATTAACATGCTGTAATACACAGTTTAAAAATTATTAAAAATGTAAAGAGTATACAAGTTAAATTATTAATTGCAAACAGATTGTCTCTCAGCAGTGACCGGGATTCGAAATCAGGCATTTTCTGGCGACAGCTCGAATGCTGTACACAAGATATTATGCTTTATTAGCTCCACCTGGCGGTATTACAACGTGCTTCTGGATACTATTATCATATTTCAATTTACATGCGGTATGATGCAGCAGATTGCGCCATGCCCACTGTGTTTTGACACAGCGTACTCTGTGCATTTTGAATGGCTGGATCTATATATTAAAGTGGAACTGCAATGCATTTTTTCCATTTTGAGATTAATGAATCTGAATGCATTTCAAATCATAAGGAAACTACCAAGTACATGATAACATGTATCATAACAATCTCCAATTTACATCACAAAACAGACAAAGTGTCAATGTATGTATATGTGTCTGTGATTCAGAATCAGGCATGCTTTAGACCAAGTTTATTTTGATACTATGTTAATTCTAAACATTTTCATGAAACCGACACATACAAGACAAAATGTTTTAGATTATTTTAAGTATTGCAAAAAAAGAAACCTGCCAACCAACTAAAACACATTCATATTCATTTTCATGTTTTCACTTGTTCTTGTTCTTGTTCTTGTTCTTGTTCACTTACAGTGACTAGTGAGGAGGAAGGGCAGGGTTTATGGCGTAATTTGCACAAAATCTTGCTCTCACCCTTGGTGAGACCAGCTGATTCTTGTCTGCCTTTGACAACATGGCAGCCATGTAGTACTTCCACAGAGTTCATGATTGTGTACTAATTTGAAATTAGAAATTTGGAGATACTATTAGTTTATTTTGTTAAGGATATTTAAGACCCAGTCTAAGAAATTGGGACTGCAGTCCCCCTTTTAGATCTGAGTGAGGTGTGGATCAATATTGCAGGTGGGGTCATGATTTTGATTGTGAGCAAGTGGGATTTATTTCCACACAGGGCAACACATTCAGACACATCTTTCTAAAGTCTTCCTCATCTCAGTGTGTCTCACCTTGCCCAGTAATAAAACTGTGATGAGAAATATAAGATAATTGATCTTGTAAGAAAAGCTTCCCCTCTCATTTCCTTGTCTGACATGTTTAATCCTGCTCCTCACTCTCTTGCTCATCTTTTACTTTGTCCCTTTCTTTTGTCTGTTGTCCATCTGGCTCAATCATTCTCTTCACAACAGTATCTGCCAAACATAACAAGAAACATAATCTGCCAGGTGTTTGTCAATTAATTTCTATCTAATGTTTTTTTTAATTCCAGTGTTTGCTAATCCAACTAATTTGATATCATGAAGAGATCATTGGTATAAATTAAGAAGAGTAGTGGTCCTACTACAGATCCCTGTGGTACTCCAATAATTGCAACACTGCAATTTGACTCATATCTTATCTCATCTCTTTTTTCTATTTATTAAATAATTCTCAATACAAACATACATTCTCTTTGCTTGCAATTTGAGAATATTTTATTTTCAACTTTATTAAAAATCTTCTGAAAATATAAATACATGGTATCAAACTCTATGCATTGTTTGTTAATTACTGTTGTTGCTAGATAAGAATTACCACACTTGGTTATGCAAGACCTACCTTCTCTAAATCCCTGTTGACTTTTCCATGTGTGTAGTCCTCTAGTTTAGTTTTTATAATTTGACCTTCCATGTAATAATAATTAAACTTTATTAGTCTATAATTTCTTGGTTCAGTTTTGTTATCCATCACGTGGATTGGGACTACATTTTCATTTCTCCAGTCCCTGGCTTTAGTGTCTGTTGGAAGAGTTGTGTCAATGGCTTCTGAATACATGTAGTCTGACATAATATAATATGATTTAAGCATTAATATTATTAGCCATAAACACTGTCATGCACAAATCCTTAAATAACAATACTAATAAAACAATGATAATCTGCAAGAGTTCAATTTTTAGATTCATTCATTGTGTTTTTTTGTTCTTACAGAACCTGGTGGATATAAGCCTAACATTGAAGAAGATTCCTTAGCGGAGCAAGGTGGCAGAATTCCTTGTCTTTAAAGAGACAGAACAAAATCCTCCAGATGTTCATCAGACACCACAGTCTGCAGACCTGCTGATCAAACCCCTCTGAGTAGACTGTGTGAAGGACTGTGTTTCCATTGTGTTCTAGTATATGTGGAAGGTAGAGACAGGTCTCTCTCCTGCTCTGGGTCTGGACAGTGTGTAATTGGATGAGTATAAGTTTGTTTCTAATCTCTAGAATTAAAAAAGATTTTCTCTTAAATATATAATTAGTTCTGTTGGTTTGCTACACACATTTTGTCTTGCATACATGCAAGTTTTTATTTTGTACAGTTAATTCCTAGGAAGAAAGCATGGTAGCACAGTGGTTAGTATTGCTGCCCAGCACTGGGACCCAGAATTAAGTTCTGGGATGCTATCTGTGTGAGGTTTTTATATTTTCTTTGTGTTTACATGGGTTTGCTCCAGGTGCTTCAGTTTCCTCCCACAGTCATGTTGGAAGATTGATTGGCTTCTGGGAAAATTGACTGGTGTGAGTGTGTGTACTGTGATGAACTGGAGTCCCATCTAGCTGCCTTGTGCCCATAGATTGCTGGGATAGGCTCTGGCTCCCTCATACAGTACAATTTCAGTAATAAGATTTTTTCTGTATGTGGAGTGGGTGATTGTGCAGTTTGTCTATATAAAGGGATCATTGCAGGGATGTGGATTTGGGCTGACTGTGTAAACTGGGTCCACTCTGTGTTAGGCTGGTACTAATGGTTTGAACATGTGTTTTCAGTTTTTCCCGTAGAAAGGTACTGCTGGTTCTTCTGTAGGTCCATGATGCACCTGAACCAGACATAGTGCAGAACAGGAATGATTGAACATTTGCAAAAGCTTAAATATATAAAGAAATTACAGATAGCTGTGTGTTACAAAAGAACATGTTTGCATGCATAATTTAATTTTTAAAGCCATTAAGATATCTGGTGCTCCTGCTGTATTTCTGAAAAAATATACAAAAAGCATGCTAATGTGCCCTATTCGTTAGTTAATAACATTGTATTTTTATAAACAGTTTTTAAAATGAACATTTTTCAACATTGTTATAAATGATTGTTTAGTTAGAAAACTATTTTAAATTATATTTTACCCTCATTTTTCTTTATTTTTAAAATTTGTATTGTACTTATTCTCTGATAGTCGGATTTAATGTATATTTGAACATATATTTGAAGTCTTGTAAATTAATATTTTTTTCAAAATGTGGAAGAAGGGCAACAATTTATTACAGTGAAATTGTACAGTGATGGTTTCAAAAAATAAAACTAACATATTTTAATGCTATTTTTTTTAAATGCTAGTTAAATGAAATTATTTACGTTGCTTGATTAATTTTAGGCAGATGCGCTCGATGCTGTAAGCTCTCCAGGGTGCAGATGGCTCATTCTGTATTGCTGAGCTCCACGCCTCCTCTCTTCTCTCACAAGAAGACAGGAGAATGTGATTTGTCAAGTACGAAATGCGTTTACAAATTTAAAGTGTTTAAGACATTTAAAAATTAAAAAACTTACAGCATACACAAAGATTCTAAGCTGATCCCGAAGAGGAAAAATCACCCATTTTTATTGCATAAAAAGTGTTTTTTTAACTATCTAAACCATTTTTTATAGCTCTTAAAGTCATGCAGGGTCAATTGCAATGAACTGAAAGTAGCGAACTAACAGGAGTTCAACCCGTGCTTAATACGCAGCTGTGGTTTAAACTTGTGCTCCACCTGAAGACCAATTGCAATGAACTTTGACGCTGTGCTTAGGCCATAGCACCGTACTAACCCTGTTCTCAATTGCAACGAACACAAAGTAACAGCTGCTGCCCTCTAGAGGTGACTAAAGAAGTGGACTAACTTAAACCACCTCTGCATATGGTTTAAGCCAGTGGTTCTCAAACTTTTTGGACCAAGTACCACCCCTAATCGAACCAAAGCATCCATGTACCACCTACAAGTCATCATCTCATAGGAACCCCAGAAATTCTCAATGACCAACATGAGTGTGCGTGCACACACACTCACACATACATATAATAAATATTATAATAATAAACTTTATTTGATATAGCGCCTTTAAAGGTGGCTTCTCAAAGTGTTTTACAGAAAAAAAACATTAACAACAACTAATAAAAAAGCACCATTTCAGTGAGAGGGGTGAGCCTGTTTAGTTGAGCAAAGCAGATGTGAATTAATTTTTCGAGCCTTGATACAATTCACAACAGAGTCTAACAGATTTTAAATGGTCAGGCATTTTCTTGACGGCAAAGGTCACGCGGTGAATGTAATGCGTACAATTTCTGGAGCAACCTCTTTAATTCGTGCAACTACACCGTTATGTCGGCTTGTCATTGCTCTAGCACCGTCTGTACAAACACAGCCGCATTTTATCCAGTCGAGGCCATTCTCTATGATAAATTCATTCAGAAGCTGAAATATGTGCTCTCCTGTAGTTCCTGTTGGTAGCGGTTTACAGAACAGAAAGTCTTCATGGGACATGCCCTCAAACTCGTATCTAACGTTAACGAGCAAATTGGCCAAATCTACTACAGACTCATCTAATTGCAGTGAAAAACATCTGCTCATCTTTACGTGCTCTATCAGTGTACTTTTGATATAATCCTTCATTTCAATAATTCTATGAATGACTGTGTCTTTCGGGGGGGGGGGGGGGCAGCAGGTCGAGCTGTTTAGCAGCTTTTTCTCTACACATAATACGTGTCAGCTCTTTTGCCAACGGTAAATAAGGTTCTTCAAAAATAGTGTAGCTTACCTGCTTTAGCAATACGCAAGCTTGCATTTTTCCGCGTTTCCGTTTTTATTTCCGTATTTATTTAAAGGTTTTATTTCATGCGCATGGGAGCGAAACACAGAGACGCTCTGTGTATTTTTCTCAAATTAGAACAGTTCTTAAATATTTTTCTGTTATCACGCTTTCGTGTGCTCACAAGATTACCTGCGTTCGTAGCACGTATTTCTATGCATTCCTGTGTTTACAACATTGGCATTGTTCCAAAATCACGCACATTCTCCTTTCTCCCTATTTACTGGAGATACAGTAGCTTTTCTTAAATACAATTGGTCACTTGCATCCGTAGCATGCATTCCTATAGAGTGGTATAGAATTACAGAGTATCTCTTGTGTCCACTGAAGTATTAGCCCGCACTGTATCGTAGTACGTAGGCTGCGTATTCGACACGTATTAAAATACAAAAGATGAAAACCGTCCCGATTTTTCAGCGCACACGACACAGTTCCAGGGTCATTTGGCGTACCACTTGGCGGCACTCCACGTACCACTGCCGATACGCGGACCACAGTTTGAGAACCACTGGTTTAAGCAACTTAGTACTGTACTTGGTGTAAAGCAGGATCGCATTGGAAGGCTCCCGCAATGTAGTGGAAATAATATCGCCACTACGCACTGAATTTATGCATCTGTCATCTGTAACTCAAATTGCTTAACACTCAAACCACATTTATTAATAATGAAGTTTATTAGTAAGTGTGTATTAACAAAAGTGTCATTTACTAATAATTACATTTAATGTCAATCAATATTAGTAGCTGTGAATTTTAAGATATCCCAGGGAGTGAAGAGAACAGAACTTAAGCAAATAGTTATATAAATGGAGCATGAGCTTAAATGTGTTCTTTAAAATCTGAGTCAACTGAATAGATTTGTTAAATATTTGAGGTTATCAGAGGAAAGCAGGGACAATGAGGAAATGGGTGGTACCCAAGCATACATTAAAGAAAACAACTTGGCATCTTAAAGTGAAAGACACTCTGGACAACAAGAGAACACATTTCTATTGCTAAATAATTACAAAAGACACCAACTAATGACCAGACACTCTGGACAAACAAGTGAACACATTGCTATTGCTAAATAATTACAAAAGACACCAACTAATGACCAGTAAAGTTCACAGTTTTATTTTTAACAGAACTGGAAATTAAACTTATAAAATAACTTGAGCAACAAAAAAAAACGTTTATGGTTCCTCTGGCCTCCTAAGCATTTCTATTTTTTTAAGTTAATACATTTCTTTGTGCCTTTTGCTTACTTTTCAGAACTTTCATTTTCTCTTGAAATAATATTTTCTCTCTCTTATTCTGTGTAAGTAGGAGCTTACATTTTGAATTAAGTTCTTTTTTAGTCAGTTCCAACATCTTCCTTTCAAAGTGGGGAAGAGCTCGTGTTGCTCTGCTAAGTCGTGGTTATCCTTTACGATGGTATCTTCTGTCACCAAATTAAATACCCATTGCTTTTTATCTTATCATTACACAGTCTGTCACTGAACCACATCATCTCAAATTCCTCAGCTGGACCTCCAAAACTAACCTCTGCTGTACAATGTAAATTGCTCACGTCCTGAAAATCACCCTGGCCTGACCACAGTTTTTTTATTTCTTGTAAAAGAAGTTGTGGTGGTTGTTCCTCATCCTGCACTAAGTCCCAGCTGTAGTAGTAGTCAGGGACTGTGGGTGAGTGTTGTATTAACATGGTGCGTGGCAAGCAGTCTTCATTGCGGGTTAGCTCAAGCCCTTGTTCTGAACAGAAGATGGTGAGGCCCATTTTGCAGAGTAAATCTCTGCCACACAAATTAACAGGGTACTCTTTAGAAAGGAGGAAGGAGTGGTTACCAGGCCCAAACCCATGCTGCTGGCATTCCACTGTCAGTGGTGCAGTAAAATAAGACTTTGTGGGATGTCCTGTTACTCCTATTGTTAAAATGGATTTTGAGAAGGGGTCGAACCTATAGATATTGTCCCTGAGTAACGAGTGTGTGGCTCTCGATCCACTAAAAATTCATAAGGGTCTCCATTTATGTATAAAGTGACCTTGAGTAGCTGAGATGGGGGGCAGAGGGCAGGTAAGATAAAAGTCTCGGTGCCCTCAGGCCCTACCTCAGCCTGCGATGAATGTCAGTCCCTTTTCTCCTCCTGCCAGGGTGATCTCACGGTTACCTCAGGTGGAGGAGGTGGTGGTAGATCCCAGTTGTTGCCGTCGCTTCTTCGTTCTGCTGTGTTATGTCCGGGGCAGTCACAAACCCAGTGTCCCGTCCGTCCACACTTGAAGCAAGCCTGGAAGTCCCCTCTCGGGACTCTGCTTCTTCCTCTTCGGCCTCGCCGGGCGCGCTGCCCTCTCCCTCTGTTCTGGTCACCCTGGTAAAACTAACTGAGCCATTTGCAGTTGGTGAAGCTGATGATTATCCTTTCGGGCTTTTCGCTCTCTCTTGTCTATTGTCAAAGTGTTTATAAAAATAGTCTCTAGCTCCCTGCTCGTGGGTCTGCTTTGTGCTACCAGCCGTTTCAGGGCTGTTGTGTACTTACGCCCATTGGTTTTGGGGTTTGGCAGCTCCCCAAAAACTGCCGCCAACTCAGTTAATTTCCATGGGCGATAAACGAGGACAGTAGGTTCCTCATCATCACCGGTGCGGGGATTAGGACACTCGATCATTGGCATGTGGAGCACCCCTTCTCCCTCCTCCATGGACTGGGAACACGGAACCGTGGAAGGATTGGCGGTGCGACCCCCACCATACTGCACTCCTCTCTTTGTGCTGGACGGCGAGAGCATCCCCTCCATGTCACCCTTTCTTTCATCCCGTCACCTATTATACGGTGAAGCCGGTCGGCCTTCCCCATATGGTGGAGGCTACGGAAGGGTAGTCACAGGAGCAATAGCTACTGCAAGACAATCTAATTCGGGATACACTTTAGTAGTGCTCATCATCTGTTCAGGTTTCTTACCCCATCCTGATTCATGCCTCTTAGCACATTCCTCCCACACACTTACACATCTGCACATATATTTAAAATCCCACCCGGGATCTCCCTCTGGGTTAAGTGAATCTGTCATTTTGTGTAATAATCGTATGGCCCATGGCTGAAAACTGCCTACACGGGGCCATGTCTCATTTGTCCATCCTGACATATAATCAGAAAAAGGTTGACAGTATATTAACCCATATTCTCTTCCCACTATATTCATGGGCGTTTCAATTTTCTTTCCACTATTGCCTAACTTACTTTGTCTTTCTCTAAATTGTGCCTCAATTTTTCACAACTCAAAACACTTCCAGAAGACTTTCTTATTTCCCTTTTTCTCTTTTTCTTTTAACTGTTCTTCCAGTTGTTGTATCTGCCTGGTACTAAAACTACCATTTTCTGGAAAACCTAACTTACTCCACGATGGAAGACACTTTATTCCCCTTTCTCCAAATTGTTTGTACAGTGCCTTGTGAAAGTATTCGGCCCCCTTGAACTTTTCAACCTTTTGCCACATTTCAGGCTTCAAACATAAAGATATAAATTTTTTATTTTATGTGAAGAATCACCAACAAGTGGGACACAATTGTGAAGTGGAACGAAATCTATTGGATTTTTGAAACTTTTTTAACTAATAAAAAAATGAAAAGTGGGGCGTGCAAAATTATTCGGCCCCCTTGCGTTAATACTTTGTAGAGCCACCTTTTGCTGCGATTACAGCTGCAAGTCGCTTGGGGTATGTCTCTATCAGTTTTGCACATCGAGAGACTGAAATTCTTGCCCATTCTTCCTTGCAAAACAGCTCGAGCTCAGTGAGGTTGGATGGAGAGCGTTTGTGAACAGCAGTTTTCAGCTCTTTCCACAGATTCTCGATTGGATTCAGGTCTGGACTTTGACTTGGCCATTCAAACACCTGGATACATTTATTTGTGAACCATTCCTTTGTAGATTTTGCTGTATGTTTGGGATCATTGTCTTGTTGGAAGATAAATCTCCGTCCCAGTTTCAGGTCTTTTGCAGACTCCAACAGGTTTTCATCCAGAATGGTCCTGTATTTGGCTGCATCCATCTTCCCCTCAATTTTAACCATCTTCCCTGTCCCTGCTGAAGAAAAGCAGGCCCAAACCATGATGCTGCCACCACCATGTTTGACAGTGGGGATGGTGTGTTGAGGGTGATGAGCTGTGTTGCTTTTACGCCAAACATATCGTTTTGCATTGTGGGCAAAAAGTTCGATTTTGGTTTCATCTGACCAGAGCACCTTCTTCCACATGTTTGGGGTGTCTCCCAGGTGGCTTGTGGCAAACTTTAGACGAGACTTTTTACGGATATCTTTGAGAAATGACTTTCTTCTTGCTACTCTTCCATAAAGGCCAGATTTGTGCAGTGTAAGACTGATTGTTGTCCTATGGACAGACTCTCCCACCTCAGCTGTAGTTCTCTGCAGTTCATCCAGAGTGATCATGGGCCTCTTGGCTGCATCTCTGATCAGTCTTCTCCTTGTCTGAGCTGAAAGTTTAGAGGGACGGCCAGGTCTTGGTAGATTTGCAGTGGTCTGATACTCCTTCCATTTCAAGATGATCGCTTGCACAGTGCTCCTTGGGATGTTTGAAGCTTGGGAAATCTTTTTGTATCCAAATACGGCTTTAAACTTCTCCACAACAGTATTACGGACCTGCCTGGTGTGTTCCTTGGTCTTCATGATGCTCTCTGCGCTTTCAACAGAACCTTGAGACTATCACAGAGCAGGTGCATTTATACAGAGACTTGATTACACACAGGTGGATTCTGTTTATCACCATCAGTCATTTAGGACAACATTGGATCATTCAGAGATCCTCGCTGAACTTCTGGAGTGAGTTTGCTGCACTGAAAGTAAAGGGGCCGAATAATTTTGCACGCCCCACTTTTCATTTTTTTATTAGTTAAAAAAGTTTCAAAAATCCAATAGATTTCGTTCCACTTCACAATTGTGTCCCACTTGTTGGTGATTCTTCACATAAAATAAAAAATTTATATCTTTATGTTTGAAGCCTGAAATGTGGCAAAAGGTTGAAAAGTTCAAGGGGGCCGAATACTTTCGCAAGGCACTGTACATGTACTTCGCTCAGTCCTGTTTCCGTCTTCGGATTTTCATTTCCCATTTTTACTGATTGGTGCCTTACTTTAGAACCTTATCACATTAACTACTACGCAGAGCAAAAACCACACGTCTGTGTTAAGATAAGTTCTTTATATGAGTCCCGGACTCATCGAACCCGCGTGAGAACACCCTCACCGGCCTCCTCTTTCTCTGCAATAAAACCACAGAAAATATTCTAAATCGTCTTAAAACAAAAGTTCGTTAAAAGAATCACTTACTGACGTCAGACAGCCGTGAATTCTCCAGACGCGTCTCAGGAAGGACAAACAGTTTATCCTCCGAGGTTCGTCCAATTTGCTAAAACTGTCCGGGCCAGGATGGAGTTTCAGCAGCCGTCTGTGCTCAGGTTAGTGTCCCATCTGGGGTGCCAATATTGTCGTGGAAATTTACCTATCAAGGAAGCCACAAGGGCCTTGCTCAGGGGCCTAGTGGAGAAGAATTCCTCTGCCGGCCGTGGGATTCAAGCCAGCAGCCTTCAAGCCACAGGAGCAGATCCTTAGCCACAGAGCAATTTAATGGCTGAAACATCTGATTTACACCAGGACAGGTTCTGTGAAGACAAATAGTTCTCAGTCAGCAGAAACTGGTTCATATGTACTATTTTACTAACAGAATTACCTTACCAGGCTTATGGTAATCACCTTGTGGTCCTTTATACTGTACATGTTCCTAAAGTAAAGAGTTCCAATTAACACAGCCCATTTCAGTTCATTGGTAACTCATTCCTCCCTTAGAGCCAGAACCAGGCCACAGTGATGCAGATTAAAAACACTCTGACAGGTGTACATGTAATATTGTGCAATACACACATACCATGAACAAATACCAATAATAGATGCATATATAATCATAAATGTCGCATGAGAGTAAGATGTGAGTGGGTTTAGGAACATGATTATGTACATAATTATCTAACTGTCCAAAGATTTATGTCCAAAGGTGATATGGCCAGCAGCCATATCACCCTGCAACTCACAACTGGCAACCCACTGAAGCTAAGCAGGTGTGAGCCTGGTCAGTACCTGGATGGGAGACCTCCTGGGAAAAACTAAGGTTGCTGCTGGAAGAGGTGTTAGTGGGGCCAGCAGGGGGCGCTCACCCTGCGGTCTGTGTGGGTCCTAATGCCCCAGTATAGTGATGGGGACACTATACTGTAAACAGGCGCCGTCCTTCGGATGAGACGTAAAACCGAGGTCCTGACTCTCTGTGGTCATTAAAAATCCCAGGGCGCTTCTCGAAAAGAGTAGGGGTGTAACCCCGGTGTCCTGGCCAAATTTCCAATTGGCCCTTACCAATCATGGCCTCCTAATAATCCCCCTCTATGAATTGGCTACATCACTCTGCTCTCCTCCCCACTGATAGCTGATGTGTGGTGAGCGTTCTGGCGCACTATGGCTGCCAGGTGGATGCTACACACTGGTGGTGGTGGAGGGGAGTCCCCATTACCTGTAAAGCGCTTTGAGGGGAGTGTCCAGAAAAGCGCTATATAAGTGTAAGCAATTATTAATTATAATTATTATTATTATTTACTGGATCAATTCCAGTGATAGCTAGCTGTCAATTCTCACTATCCCCTCTAGATGTCACTATGGAATATATAAATAGAATAAACAGGTCACACATCAACTGAGCACTCATTCACCTCATTATACAGTACTAATGTTCAATTATTAAAGGGTCTGTTTTTAAAGTTACACTAATAGCCAGTCTTCCTACTTTTGACATGTCGGTGAAATCCTTTTTGATATAAAAACAGTTAAAACAAAAGCCACACTCCTTACTGATAATAATGTTGCTTTTATTAGCCCTGTACAATTTCTTGCATGAGGAATTAATCTTTTTGCATACCCCAGCTTGCTCTCCATAAGACACACACACAGGGAGAGAAGCTTGGGGTCAGAGCACAGAGTTAACCATTGTACAGCACCCCTGGAGCAGTTGGGGTTAAGGGCCTTGTTCAGGGGCCAACAGAGTAGGATTTCTCTGCCAGCTGTGGGATTTGAACCAGCAACCTTCCTGTCACAAGCACAGATCCTTAACCACAGAGTCACCATTCCACCGGAGCCCCACAGCAACTACATTTTAAACAATTTTTTTTTATCTAATGAGAAAAGAAGCAGGACTAGTTACAAACCTCAGAACATCCAAACAATAACAGCTGTTTAAATATAACTGGTGTCTTTTCTCTGTCTCTGTTTCTACGGGTCCTTTTCCTAAAGAGGCATTTCTGCTATCTTCTACCTGCTTGAATTATTAGCTAGTTATCCACCTTTTTGGGTAAGTTTGAATTTTTATGCCTCAGATTTAAGAGGATCCTTATTCTTGGGGACATTAGTATACATATTGACTCAAGTTCCTCCAGTTTGGCAAAGGATTTTCTAGCTCTATTGAGATGCTTTGATTTAACCCACTTTGTTCTCAGCCAAAAACATAACAAAGGGCACAACCTAGATTTAATCGTTGCAAATGACTCTTTTGTTTCCCACTTCTCTTCCCTTGAACTAGACATCTCTGACCACTTTGCTATTCTTTCCAATCTAAAATTACCTGTTTCTAACACTTCCCCCACACGCTCTGTAAATTTCCACAACTGGCGATCAGTTGATCAACCTAGGTTCACAAATTCTGTTCTATCCTCCTTATCTTGTTTCTTTTCCTCTGACCCTCTAAAGGACAAAATACATTTGCTTAACAGCGCTCTTTTATCTACACTCAACACCTTTGCTCCTCTAAAAACTCAAACCATCTTTTTCTCACTCTACCCCCTGTACACTTACCATCTGTTATCAATGAAGGCAGTCTCCCTGAAACTTGAGTGTGGGTGGCGTCTTTCTGGCCTAAACGTACATTATAATTATTGGAAAGATTATTTGTCTGGATACGATAGAGTCTGCTAGATCCACCTACTTCTCTCACATCATTGAAAATAACCATAACAACCCCAGAAACCTTTTCTCCACCATCAACAGACTGCTTAAGCCTAACTGCCCCACCACATTACCTGCCTCATTGCTACTTTACAACACATTCTTAGATTTCATTAGCTCCAAGATCAACAACATCCGGCATCACATTCTCACCACAACACATATACCTTCCACCCCTCTTCCCTGCTTGCCCAACTTTACTGGTTCCCTTCTCTCCACCTTCTCTCTTATTGACTCTGTACCCATCAGAAAACTGGCTTCATACTGTATATGAAATCCAGCACTTGTATATTAGATCCCATCCCCACCACTTTATTTCAGTCCTGTTTCACTTTTCTCTGCCCCGTTGTCCTCAATATAATAAATGAATCCTTGAGCACAGGTGTTGCACCAATGGTCCTCAAAACTGCTGCTATTACCCCTGTAGCAAATAAGCCTAACATGGCTCTGGACAATCTAAATCTCCAATTTACTTCGGTTAAATGACCACTTATATGCAAATAACTTTTTCAAACCCGTCCTAAATTGGATTACACAGATATGTTATGTAATATATGTAGTCACTCTATTACTGAAGCCAAAACAAAAGGCCAGGTGGCCTTATTTCAGTGTTTAGAAATTATTTGACTAATTATACACAACAGTCTTCTTATGAACAAACTCTTAATACAGTGAACTAAACTGAATTCCAAATCCCAAGGCTTTAGATACAGTTTGCATCATTGTTAATTACTAAATGCAAACTAGTCAGGTTCCTAAAGGACTCTGGCCCACACTTAAACCAAACTCAAATGCTATTTGCCAGTCGTGCACAGCATCCAGTCACACATCTGGCTCATTTCAGACCACCACGTACTCTATGTGACATAACTGCTGGGCTAAAATATTGGTCATCAAGACAGAGGAATATAAAAGCTACTAGCTCCCAGCAGCCCTTGATATCATGGAACCTGCAGATGCTCATGGATGGGATCATGGATGGGAGGATGAAGTCAGACCTGCTTGTGAGGTCGAGGTCAACAGCACAGATATGCCACTGTCTCAAATGAAATTAGAGCTACAACAACTGCCTAATTATGCAGTATCAAACATAATGCCTAAATAGGCCAATAAGAGAAATGTGGATTGATTGTATTTGTATGTTTATTTTGACTTGTGTTACTATATACAAATTTCTGTCATCAAAGAGGTTCTGTGATAGATGTGCACAAAATGTGACTGATACACAGTAAACTGCACTTTAGAGCAAATTATTCTGTCTGAGGAGCCAATTTAAAAGTGACCATTTTCCTTTTTTTGTTTGAATCGTTAAAATTGACAGTATTGACTTCACTTCCATTTAAAGAATTATATATTTTTTGTTCCTGGTTTGAGTCATTTGAACCATTGTATTAAGAGTTTTGTATACAAGACTGTTCTGTATAATGATTAATTTTTTGTTAAAGGCTGCACAGGGATTACTGTATTATTAGTCAACAGAGGGCAGCACTGAAAACTGAATTGAGAGCCTCAGTCTCCGCTAGCAAACGCTGCTGCTCTTCTTACTTAGGTTCACAGGTGAGGTATCTCAATCAGGCAGACTGGATTCTTAGGAGAGGCTGTATTGATAGGATGAAACAATCTGTTGGATAGGCAGGGTGAAATGAAAGAGTAGCACTGTTCTCACGCACTGAGACAAGTGTCACAGTAAAAGGAGCAGAGCAGTGTTTTTTGTGAAAGACTGAGACTCTCAATTCAGTGTTCAGTACTGCCCTCTAGTGTCAGTAATACTGCAATTACATTGAGACAAGAGTCATCAGTAAGAACAGCAGCAGCGGTTTGCTAGCGGAGACTGAGACTCTCAATTCAGTGTTCAGTGCTGCCCTCTGTTGACTAATAATACAGTAATCCCTGTGCAGCCTTTAACAAAAAAATAATAATTATACAGAACAGTATAAGTGTAAGCAATTACAATAATTATTAAAGGCTTTTAGACTACAGTATGCTGACATCAAATGAATTTGAATTTGGATTTACACAGCAAAATGCAGGAAAAGTGCATTTTGATGGGACACAGTATGTGTATGTCTGTTTGCACAGATGTGCATGTGTACAGAGACAAGGTAATGCCAAACAAAAACTTTTTGAAAAAGAAAAAGAATTCCAGGAGGGCACACAACCCGTATTACAGCTTGCACACGGTTGGCATTCAATTTATTGTTACCAGCAATAACACTTGGCATAAGTCTTATTATCCAGTCAAGTGAACGTATATTGTTCAATGTTTAAAGAGGAGGCAACGTACAACCTATGTACGGGACATGTTTCTGCAGCTTCACATCAAGAAGAACATATTGAAAGTTTGGAAAGCCATGACGTCTCTTCTCACAGAAACAGCAAAAATGATACACGTTTAACCTGGGAATGCTTACTTACGGAAGCGCATTGCTGCCACTAAGGAAAACAAAATCCTGAATAAGAAATTTTCTCGTACGAGATAGTAATTCTCGCATATTTTATTTGATCATGCGACAGCACGATCGCCATACAATACCTCTATCGCTCCGTGTGAACTTACAGTTATAAGCAGTGGTGCTGATTGCACGTATAACTGTTCATAACGGAGCCATCATTGCTTTGATCTCTAAATCCCACACAACTGGTCGTCATGGTTATAATGATTCTGTTCATATTTGCTAAAAATCGCAAGACTTCATTATGACTAAACCCCAGTCGAAAGTAAATCCGTACAAATTCTGCAGCGCTGGACATTGACACGATCATTAAACCGAAAGTGCCAGCCAAGCTCACGGTAGCTTCTATATGCGTTCAGTGCACAACACAACAGGGTGTGTATACACTGAAGTAATCATTGCTATCTTGTAATCTTATAAAATGCGTGATTTTTTACCCTTGGGGGCAGCAATGCGCTTCTGTCCTTTACATTGTTTTTTTTTCCTCGAAAAGAGGAGTGTGGAAATGTTCTGCTGTTGTTTAAGTCAATGCTACTTTGCACGGGACAATATTATTTCATATTGTGGCGTCCTCGCCTGGCGTTGCGGCCAAAGAGCACCCGGCTGGGGTGCGCAGCGAGGGGCAGGACACCCTGGATGGGTTTCCGGGTCCCTATAAATAGTTATCCCAGTTTTGCAGTCACTTTTATATCTGTACCCTCTTACCACTCTATACCACGTACTGTACATGAAATAACCCCAGCGTGTTGTACTGTTTCTCTCTTTTCTCACTTTCTCTGTTGCTGGTGCTGAGCTGGACGCACATCCGACTATAAAGCGCTGTGATTTTAAAAGAGCCCGAGTTTCTGTCTCCATCCTCGCTGACCCCATCTCGTTACAATATACAGTACAATGCTGTATTCAGTATTGTAACGCGTACGGTCTCCATTGCTTGCGAGAGCTAAGCTGGCTTACCAGAGTGGTCACAATACCGCCCTCCCCTATGAATAGCAGGGCCTGCAGCCGTAGGGCTGAGGGGAGATTTCCCTTTGGCTCAAGAGGCTGGGTCCCTGTTGAGTAACGCTGGAGGCCTGCGTTTAAGTCCCTGACGGTTGGGGGCCGACCTGATGCGGCAGTGGCAAGGGCACCCACGTGAACCCTGTAGTGCTACAGTATTAATACAGTAGGCAACATTGTTCACAAATTAACTATTGTGTGTGAACGCAATACATGTCTCATATATACGAGATTCTTTTCTCGTATAAACGCAATACTATCTCGTATAAATTAGATATTTTATAATAATAAGCCTCCGTACACTTCCGTGCTCCACTGTTGGCATTTCTGTTGTATTTTACTTTGTCTTTGTGCAATCACAATATTTTCCTGCTAATTGAACAAGAAATCCAATGACACATATGACTTTTAAAGTAAATCTTTATTTCTTTATCTAAGTGCAAAACTGTAAATGTGATTGTTACTATTACAAGTGTAACATCTGGGCATTTAATTTATAACTTAAATCAGAATGCAAATTCTGACAGTTTACTTAAAAAGCAACAGTAAACTGTAAAAAGATCAGTTACAGTTGAAGGAGAAGCAGACAGTAAAATAGGTTTATTTATCCCAGAACTCCCTGTGGATTTTTATTTATTGATGTGAGTCTTAGTTGTGTATAATAAGGTACTGTATATACTGCATCTGAAATGCAAGTGTACAGACCAAGGACTCTCCTTCAATTCTTCTGTCATTTCCTGCCACTGCTGGTAACTCTACTGAGTCACTTCCAGCACAAAGAATTGCAGTTGGTTACCTTAGCTTCAAAACTACATTAATCTCAATACAGCCTGGAATAATCAAACACAATCTGAAACACGGCAATTTTAATAATTATAATAATAGCTTTTTTCTACCCACTGAGTGCAGTAAAATATTATCACTATAGTACAGTACTGTATTTGTATTTACAGCAGGTAAAATATGTGGTAGGATGTCTAAGTCCTCTTTTAACATTACTAATACCTCCATTTTCTGGGAAAGCAGAGATAGTATACTTTTCACATTCAATTAAATAAAAGAACTTTCTGAAAGATCACATACTGTATGTATCCCCAGTATGTTGAACATTTTCCTGCTTTGTTAAGCTTTGTGTTCCTCTTTTACTCTTTGCCACAGTTTATCCTAGATTAGTTCCTCTGACTTCAGCACATCTCTTTTGTCTTGCTGTAATCAATACAGACAGATTCAACAGACAGGCTTAAAGTCATCTTTTTCATGGAGATTATTCCCAAACTACCACAAGATCTGTCTGTCACAAGATACTGTACAAAAATTAAGTGGTGACATTCCTTTGAGAAAGCATAAAGACAATGAGAGCATTACCAGCTGACAGGAACAAGGAAAAAGATATTGATTAAAAAAATACCCTGCTAAGCAAAAAACACTGTGGTGATATCATAAAAAAGTTGCAACTTTGTATAAAATAATTGTGGCTGAATTAATTTGTAGACTCCAGGGAATGTTAAAAAATTATGCTATCTGGTATGTACTGTATGTTTTATAAGGTTTATACTGGCATATACAGTACTTTAATAAAAAACATTACAGAAACCACTAAATGACGGATTTTCAACGGGAAGTTTATGTAAAGGTGATAGATGGTTCATCAGTCAGGTTGTGAGTTTGGCCGGCTCGGAAAGTCCCGCTGGCTCAGGTCGTCTCTCGCACACACCACAAGCCTGAGCTTAAATAAGAACAGTTTCATTGTGCAGTTGGAAATATGTCCTTTAGCATTTTACTGCAATGTTTTGTGGAGTCGTTCTTTGAGCAGTTAATGGAATACTCAATTACCTTTCTCCACCCTTGTTTCTTGTAGCACAACCTCTAAAACCAGCGCTCAGTGACACGTCAATTACACTATAAATTGCACCACCTGTAATATATTACTAATATATTTGCAGATATTGAGGCATTAAGTTGGTGACTGTCCCTTCTAGGACGTGACTGTAAGAAAACTCCTGTTGATGCCTAATAAAATAACATAATATGTCTTAGTCAACTGTTCAGGTTAGAATAAAATCCAGAAGACACTGTGCCCTTCAGGAACTGAGTGTAAGGCCCCTGCTTTAAGAGCTCAAGGAGCTGTTGGCCTTTTGAGGAGAAATGGTGTAAATAAAGGTGTCTCGCTTGTAGGGAAAACCGGTTCAGGGACGCCAAATATGTAATCATAGTGGCTCTCTGAAGGCACCAGTTCTGTGGGGTTTGGGCATTTACTGAGACAATTATTAATTGTAGCAGTAAATCACAAAGTTGATTCCTTTGATAGCTTTAGAATCCAACCATGCGACATAACTCAAACAACGCACACACAGGTACTAATACACGAGGATACATTTATTAATACATAGAATATGCATATAAACTAACAGATCTTATCGAGAGGGTTATCAGAATACAAAAGATATATTCGGTCAGTTACAAAGTGTTACACATATCAAGAGGACATACGTTCAGTATATCATTCATTAAGACCGTTTCATAAATGAACTTGGTTATAACTTCTACATTAGATACTCAAAACAAGTACATAACTCTTAGGAATTAAATTGATATCAACTGGTTGGGATAACAATTGAATTCTCGAGCTGTAATGCATTGAAGTTGAATACTCATCCAATCTCTGGGGATTCAGATCTCCTGCGGGCACAAAGAAACAGTTGCAGGCTTGTTGCTGTCCAATCCGCGCTCTCTGGCTAGGTGCCAGGCTGTGCTGTGCGGCTTGCAACGGTGCGCTGCTGATGCTCACTGTTGGCTTTAACTAGCAAAGTTTGTGCACAGGAGAAAAGATGACTGTGGGTCCCAGCAAGTCAGGAAGAGGACCGGTCGTTCCTGATGAAGAGCTAGTTCTGAATAGTGATTCAGCTGTCCACAGTTCCGACCTGTTCACGAGGCCTCCTGCTGGTTACTCTCTGGCAACCTCCACTCTAGACTCTTAGAACAAAGGAAAGTTCTGGCACTCGGACACACTGGCCGTTCCGTGGTTGCCCAGGCTGAGTCGCAGGATGGGCAGGAGGCGCGCTGCGAGAATGTCCTGCCCTTGGGAGCCTTCTGCTCCTGGGCCGTCCTGCCCTGGAATTCTCCTTTGAATTCCCTTTAGAACAGTCCACAGAATCCTCTCCAGAATCTTACTGAATCTCGTTGAATCTGAATCTCAATCTGAATCTTACAGGCTCTCTGTGTTGCCTGTTTTTACCTGGAGGAACTTCAGCTCATTGATTGGCTGAAAGTTCCATGGGCATCAGAGTCCCACGTGGGTTACTCGGCCCTACCAGTCCCTGATTGGTTGATCAAGGTGAGATATGAGTCACTTAGTCCTGACACTTAGTAATGCAGTCCAGATGTCCAACTGGCACTCCCTAGACAGATAGGCGCCAATGGATGACCATTGATCATGATAGCCAGGCTTAGCTAAGTGCATCCCCCTTTGGGAGCTGTCCTTATCAAAAGAAAACATCTTGCATGAATGGTTTCTCTGTGGCTGCACCACAGAGATGAACAGAGATATGGGGCCTCATTTGGGAAGGCTCAGAACACTTAATTCTTTCTTATTAATAAGCCTCGCCGCTACATATCCCCCCTTTTTGAAGGTCACGAGGTCCCGAGGCATTGTTGCCTTCAAAACAAAACAGAGTTAAGTGATGTCCCTTGCCATTAGAACATTAATCTTAAATGTCTACATTACTCCTCGAGAATTCATACCGGAACCAGCATTGGATACAAACAGGATGAATAACATCTGGAGTATGTATAAACACGGTAGGAGACATTATCTAAGTCTAGGAATTACACATCAGGAAGTTCACTGTCAATATCTGATACCTCTGTGGTAGATATTTGGGGAGAAGTCACTTCCTTTCTTTTGACATGCTACCTTTGACTCATTCATGCTACCCAGAGTACATCTTGATGTGAGAGTACATCATTCAGAGTACACTGTCAGTCATTATCCAGCTACCCGGCAGCAGTGTTACAATAACACCAGTTCCTGTTCCCAGCCCCCCGATGAACCACAACACCTGTGTTGGGTATCTGCTAGGGTGGTTTGGAGGTTTGTTCCATTAAAGCAAATGAACTACCTGTACCTCTTCAGGGCTTACTGTTTCTTGGATTTCTATCCAATTCAATAGTGTGGCACCTGAAGGCATCCAAGACCTCAAGTTTGGTCTTATGTTGTCTGGTTCTAGACAGTACAGTGTTAAGTTCAAGAGCACTGTGGCCTCCTCGGGAACTTGCAGGAAAACTGCTTGATTAGGTAGCTGCATTGCGGTAGCTGTATCTTGCCTGTCACAAGTCATAGTGTCAGTTAAATGTGGTGTGCTGACCAGCCATTTACTTCCCACCTGCTCTTCATGGGGTTCATTAACCTCCCTCTGCTCGTTAGTAGCTTCACACCCTTCATTGGTGAATCGTTTAGACACAGCCAATGGATAGCTTTGGTAGCCATACCCATCTCAAGATTTGGAACCGAATTCAATCTTGGATTGCCTTCTGGGTGAGCTATGAACGATGGGGTTAATGTCACATACTCCTCTACTGAGAAGAGTGGAATCAAGTGGGTTGGGATTTGTGCCGTGGTTAGACTGGCTACAGTGGCACTAAACTCCCTTAACAGGTCTTGTGTCAACATTCTGGCCTGTTGCACACAAGCATAAACTCACTGTATAACACCAACAATCATGTCCACTGGTTGGGGAATAAGATTTAACCCTGTTGCATAGGAAGTTGCCTTTAGGGTTTTCCCTAAGCTTTCCAACTTTTGCTGCAGTTGATACAGTCTGTCACTACCCTCTGGCATCTCTGACACCTGCCTTCTTGGGGCAGTCAGGGGGAGAGTGCCAGTAGCACACAAACCTACCAGAAAAAGCAAACGTGCAACAGTGGCGGCAGCAATCAGTCCTCCCAAAAGTCTTTTCGGGTGGCTGATCCCAGTCATCTCCTTCTGAGTGACTGTTGCCTTTCTAAGCTGGCGCAGCGTGTACATGGTGTCTTTCTCAGTATGCCATGTGGCATCTTGGGCACCACCATCCTGGAAATCTGGGGAGATCTGACGCAGCGGCTGATGCTGCTCCTCCTTTTCCAGGGCATCTGCTTTTTCAATTTGTTCATGCCTGTGCTCTAGGAACCCTGCAGGGGGCGGTGCAGCGGTGGAGCATGCCTGACCCTCGGATGAGTGGTCATCTGGAGCACCTGAGTGATCTGGGATTGTTATCCCATTCTCACTGTTCAGGTCCACCCTGCGCACTTCCTGATTGAGGAATCCCTCTATCGGCATGTTTACAATCGTTCGCTGGGCGTGGGTGTAGGACACCTGCTCGCTCCCCCCTTCCCTCGCTAGGGGTTCAGGGAGCTGCCCCAGCAGTGGTATAGCTAGTTCACTGTCTTTGAACTCACTATCACTCACCAGGCCCATGTCAGTGCAGGCGGGGATTCTGACACCTCTCTTTGCGATGTCCTGCACTGGCAGGCGGGTGACTTGACCATCCAGCTCCAGTCTGGCTGAACCACTGTTGGTCAGACTCAGACTGACAGACTGAGCTGGTGGCTGTAAGAAAACCGGCTCGGCTTTCATTCCCTGTCCCTTCTGGGGGACTGGGTGTGTTGGCAACCCTGCAGTTGAGGCAGGAACAATCAGGTCAGTCTCACTCACTACCTGGTAGTTGTGAGAAATAATGTTACCTGACTGCAGGTTCCCTGGGTCACAGCAGAGGGAATCGGCATCTGGGATCAGGTGTGTCCACAGCGCAGTAGTCTCAGCGTCCAGCTGGACCTCCTGTCTAACCTGTGAATGTTGCACCAGAGGCACCTGGCGGTGGCCCTGTGACAGCTGCTCAAGCAGATCCTCACTAATAGAGGACCTCTCAGGGCTAGGGTTAGGGCTACATCACCAACCTGCTCTCCTGCCATCTGGATCCCTTCCACCACTACAGGGTGGTGTTCCTGACCCCTCTTGGGTGCCAGGGTGCACAGGGAAAGCTCCTTTTCATCGCCAGGTGGGGAGATCTGCTCCTCTTTAGGGATGTAAAAGGGGTGTGCTTTACCTGGTGGATCAGGCGGCTGCTCGGAGCACCACTCATGTGGCATGGAGGCTGTTGGGACCTTGGCCGGGACACGACTTCCCTGTATATCCGGGGAACAAGAAAATATTTTTATTTCTTGTCCAGAGGGAACAGAAGGAATCTCCGCATGGGCTTCTGTGTTCGGTGGGCACTGTGTGAGCACAGTCTGCCTCTTGGCCCCCCTTTCCTTCTGTACAGAAGGCTTAGGAGCCTTGACCTGTTTCCACACCTGGTGATCCACCAAAGGTTCCTCTCTGAGTCGCATGCCCTTTTCTTTTTCTACCCATTTGAGCTTGTCGTGTGACATCAAACACCTTTCAACCTCAGTGTCAATCAGTGTCTCACTGTGTAAGACATCTCCCATGGCAGCCTTGAGGTAAAAGCTTCTTGCTTTTCCTCTGTGTTTTACTGCCTGCTCTGTGACTTCAGGGGTGGAGTCAGCACTCGCTTGGGAGTGGCTGAATTCATCCAGGCAAGAACCCTTCCGCTCAATCAGATAGACTGAGGGAGGGAGAGGGGGCGTCTCTCCGCCTCCTCCAGTGGAGAGTATCAGCTCATTCACGCTTCCGGCAGCCTTGGGAAGCGGTTGTCCCTGTCCTAATAAAGCTTGTTCAAGCCTGGCCAGGCGGGCGGCTACTGAATCCTTTTGTTCAGCTTTATCTAGCCCTTTCCCTCCCCCGGTGTTCTCATGGCACTTAGGACGCTGGGTGCAGTCCTGTGTGAGTGCTTTGGAACGGGGCTTAGCCAGCTCAGGAGCCTGTGCTCCTTCGAGCAGGGGGGAATTAACCCTGCTGGCTCTGACGGCGAACACAGTCGCTTTAGCAGCTTTTTGCTCAGAGCGACTTTGGACATCATACTCCCAGGCTTTCTGCACGAATCTCTTAATATCAGTCATTTTCATGGTCTGTGCATCTGTATGCATTAAGATCATCTTTCTGACTGACGGGTGGAGATTCGCAATGAATAAACCCTTGAAATGTGTGTTCTCTTCGCAACCCTCATCATTTCGCCCTGCAAAATAAGTTCGTCTAAGTCTCTCGTAATATTCGCGAGGGGACTCTGCTCTCTCGTGCTTAATGTTAAGAGCGACGGCTATCGCAGCAGTCGGGTCAATAAACGCACTGTATTCTTCAATAAGTGCTTGATACAGCTCCTCAAAATCATTACAGACTTCTTTCATCTGCCTAGCCATCCACTCATGTACAGCTCTGCTGGTAGTTTTCCTGACCAGAAACACTTTCTCCTGTTCTGTGGCGTTTGGCAGGTACTGCAGGGTATACCTGAGGTCTTGTATATAACTCTCGATATTATTCTCTGACACTGCAGGGTCAAATCTCTCTATGTCCTTCGCTAGCTCTCTCAGAGAATGGAGGTTTATTCTCCTAGCTTCTCCGCTGGCGGAGATATGGAAGAGATCGTGGTCAGACCTGTCGCTGCTAGAGAGAGTGCTTAATAGCGACTCAAATTCAGACCTTTTAGCAAACATCGTTAAACTTAAAAAGTATTACTTTTAAGTACGAAATCACAGTGTTACCACAGAAAACCACAAGATCAAGTATGCAATCAACCCGGTAGATCGCAAAAGATCACAAAACAATCAAGCACTGCTTAAAGAGCAAGGGGAAGTTTTTTCCTTTCGGCTTTCAGCACACTGTATTGTCGTGTATGAAACCCGCTGCGTTTTATATTGAATTATTCCGCTTGGTTGACTCATTTCAGTCTTGCCACGCCCGCCAGGGACGCCAAATAATGTAGGGAAAAACAGTTCAGGGACGCCAAATATGTAATCATAGTGGCTCTCTGAAGGCACCAGTTCTGTGGGGTTTGGGCATTTACTGAGACAATTATTAATTGTAGCAGTAAATCACAAAGTTGATTCCTTTGATGGCTTTAGAATCCAACAATGCGACATAACTCAAACAACGCACACACACAGGTACTAATACACGAGGATACATTTATTAATACATAGAATATGCATATAAACTAACAGATCTTATCGAGAGGGTTATCAGAATACAAAAGATATATTCGGTCAGTTACAAAGTGTTACACATATCAAGAGGACATACGTTCAGTATATCATTCATTAAGACCGTTTCATAAATGAACTTGGTTATAACTTCTACATTAGATACTCAAAACAAGTACATAACTCTTAGGAATTAAATTGATATCAACTGGTTGGGATAACAATTGAATTCTCGAGCTGTAATGCATTGAAGTTGAATACTCATCCAATCTCTGGGGATTCAGATCTCCTGCGGGCACAAAGAAACAGTTGCAGGCTTGTTGCTGTCCAATCCGCGCTCTCTGGCTAGGTGCCAGGCTGTGCTGTGCGGCTTGCAACGGTGCGCTGCTGATGCTCACTGTTGGCTTTAACTAGCAAAGTTTGTGCACAGGAGAAAAGATGACTGTGGGTCCCAGCAAGTCAGGAAGAGGACCGGTCGTTCCTGATGAAGAGCTAGTTCTGAATAGTGATTCAGCTGTCCACAGTTCCGACCTGTTCACAAGGCCTGCTGCTGGTTACTCTCTGGCAACCTCCACTCTAGACTCTTAGAACAAAGGAAAGTTCTGGCACTTGGACACACTGGCCGTTCCGTGGTTGCCCAGGCTGAGTCGCAGGATGGGCAGGAGGCGCGCTGCGAGAATGTCCTGCCCTAGGGAGCCTTCTGCTCCTGGGCCGTCCTGCCCTGGAATTCTCCTTTGAATTCCCTTTAGAACAGTCCACAGAATCCTCTCCAGAATCTTACTGAATCTCGTTGAATCTGAATCTCAATCTGAATCTTACAGGCTCTCTGTGTTGCCTGTTTTTACCTGGAGGAACTTCAGCTCATTGATTGGCTGAAAGTTCCATGGGCATCAGAGTCCCACGTGGGTTACTCCGCCCTACCAGTCCCTGATTGGTTGATCAAGGTGAGATATGAGTCACTTAGTCCTGACACTTAGTAATGCAGTCCAGATGTCCAACTGGCACTCCCTAGACAGATAGGCGCCAATGGATGACCATTGATCATGATAGCCAGGCTTAGCTAAGTGCATCCCCCTTTGGGAGCTGTCCTTATCAAAAGAAAACATCTTGCATGAATGGTTTCTCTGTGGCTGCACCACAGAGATGAACAGAGATATGGGGCCTCATTTGGGAAGGCTCAGAACACTTAATTCTTTCTTATTAATAAGCCTCGCCGCTACATATCCCCCCTTTTTGAAGGTCACGAGGTCCCGAGGCATTGTTGCCTTCAAAACAAAACAGAGTTAAGTGATGTCCCTTGCCATTAGAACATTAATCTTAAATGTCTACATTACTCCTCGAGAATTCATACCGGAACCAGCATTGGATACAAACAGGATGAATAACATCTGGAGTATGAATAAACACGGTAGGAGACATTATCTCAGTCTAGGAATTACACATCAGGAAGTTCACTGTCAATATCTGATACCTCTGTGGTAGATATTTGGGGAGAAGTCACTTCCTTTCTTTTGACATGCTACCTTTGACTCATTCATGCTACCCAGAGTACATCTTGATGTGAGAGTACATCATTCAGAGTACACTGTCAGTCATGATCCAGCTACCCGGCAGCAGTGTTACAATAACACCAGTTCCTGTTCCCAGCCCCCCGATGAACCACAACACCTGTGTTGGGTATCTGCTAGGGTGGTTTGGAGGTTTGTTCCATTAAAGCAAATGAACTACCTGTACCTCTTCAGGGCTTACTGTTTCTTGGATTTCTATCCAATTCAATAGTGTGGCACCTGAAGGCATCCACGACCTCAAGTTTGGTCTTATGTTGTCTGGTTCTAGACAGTACAGTGTTAAGTTCAAGAGCACTTTGGCCTCCTCGGGAACTTGCAGGAAAACTGCTTGATTAGGTAGCTGCATTGCGGTAGCTGTATCTTGCCTGTCACAAGTCATAGTGTCAGTTAAATGTGGTGTGCTGACCAGCCATTTACTTCCCACCTGCTCTTCATGGGGTTCATTAACCTCCCTCTGCTCGTTAGTAGCTTTACACCCTTCATTGGTGAATCGTTTAGACACAGCCAATGGATAGCTTTGGTAGCCATACCCATCTCAAGATTTGGAACCGAATTCAATCTTGGATTGCCTTCTGGGTGAGCTATGAGCGATGGGGTTAATGTCACATACTCCTCTACTGAGAAGAGTGGAATCAAGTGGGTTGGGATTTGTGCCGTGGTTAGACTGGCTACAGTGGCACTAAACTCCCTTAATAGGTCTTGTGTCAACATTCTGGCCTGTTGCACACAAGCATAAACCCACTGTATAACACCAACAATCATGTCCACTGGTTGGGGAATAAGATTTAACCCTGTTGCATAGGAAGTTGCCTTTAGGGTTTTCCCTAAGCTTTCCAACTTTTGCTGCAGTTGATACAGTCTGTCACTACCCTCTGGCATCTCTGACACCTGCCTTCTTGGGGCAGTCAGGGGGAGAGTGCCAGTAGCACACAAACCTACCAGAAAAAGCAAACGTGCAACAGTGGCGGCAGCAATCAGTCCTCCCAAAAGTCTTTTCGGGTGGCTGATCCCAGTCATCTCCTTCTGAGTGACTGTTGCCTTTCTAAGCTGGCGCAGCGTGTACATGGTGTCTTTCTCAGTATGCCATGTGGCATCTTGGGCACCACCATCCTGGAAATCTGGGGAGATCTGACGCAGCGGCTGATGCTGCTCCTCCTTTTCCAGGGCATCTGCTTTTTCAATTTGTTCATGCCTGTGCTCTAGGAACCCTGCAGGGGGCGGTGCAGCGCTGGAGCATGCCTGACCCTCGGATGAGTGGTCATCTGGAGCACCTGAGTGATCTGGGATTGTTATCCCATTCTCACTGTTCAGGTCCACCCTGCGCACTTCCTGATTGAGGAATCCCTCTATCGGCATGTTTACAATCGTTCGCTGGGCGTGGGTGTAGGACACCTGCTCGCTCCCTCCTTCCCTCGCTTGGGGTTCAGGGAGCTGCCCCAGCAGTGGGATAGCTAGTTCACTGTCATTGAACTCACTATCACTCACCAGGCCCATGTCAGTGCAGGCGGGGATTCTGACACCTCTCTTTGCGATGTCCTGCACTGGCAGGCGGGTGACTTGACCATCCAGCTCCAGTCTGGCTGAACCACTGTTGGTCAGACTCAGACTGACAGACTGAGCTGGTGGCTGTAAGAAAACCGGCTCGGCTTTCATTCCCTGTCCCTTCTGGGGGACTGGGTGTGTTGGCAACCCTGCAGTTGAGGCAGGAACAATCAGGTCAGTCTCACTCACTACCTGGTAGTTGTGAGAAATAATGTTACCTGACTGCAGGTTCCCTGGGTCACAGCAGAGGGAATCGGCATCTGGGATCAGGTGTGTCCACAGCGCAGTAGTCTCAGCGTCCAGCTGGACCTCCTGTCTAACCTGTGAATGTTGCACCAGAGGCACCTGGCGGTGGCCCTGTGACAGCTGCTCAAGCAGATCCTCACTAATAGAGGACCTCTCAGGGCTAGGGTTAGGGCTACATCACCAACCTGCTCTCCTGCCATCTGGATCCCTTCCACCACTACAGGGTGGTGTTCCTGACCCCTCTTGGGTGCCAGGGTGCACAGGGAAAGCTCCTTTTCATCGCCAGGTGGGGAGATCTGCTCCTCTTTAGGGATGTAAAAGGGGTGTGCTTTACCTGGTGGATCAGGCGGCTGCTCGGAGCACCACTCATGTGGCATGGAGGCTGTTGGGACCTTGGCCGGGACACGACTTCCCTGTATATCCGGGGAACAAGAAAATATTTTTATTTCTTGTCCAGAGGGAACAGAAGGAATCTCCGCATGGGCTTCTGTGTTCGGTGGGCACTGTGTGAGCACAGTCTGCCTCTTGGCCCCCCTTTCCTTCTGTACAGAAGGCTTAGGAGCCTTGACCTGTTTCCACACCTTGCCTTTCTGGTGATCCACCAAAGGTTCCTCTCTGAGTCGCATGCCCTTTTCTTTTTCTACCCGTTTGAGCTTGCCGTGTGACATCAAACACCTTTCAACCTCAGTGTCAATCAGTGTCTCACTGTGTAAGACATCTCCCATGGCAGCCTTGAGGTAAAAGCTTCTTGCTTTTCCTCTGTGTTTTACTGCCTGCTCTGTGACTTAAACCCCTGCACCACAGAGATGAACAGAGAAATGGGGCCTCATTTGGGAAGGCTCAGAACACTTAATTCTTTCTTATTAATAAGCCTCGCCGCTACACGCTAAACAGAATCAGTTTATAGTGTACTAAAATAGGTGGAATTAAATCTATTTGAATAAAAACATAACTTGACAGAGAATTGGGCATGAGCCGGGCTGTAATTAAAGTTCTGAAACTCAGAGCTTGTACAGGGATGATGCCCATTAGAAATCTCAAACAGCGATTAAGACTGAAGAGAAACCAGGAGATCCAGAAGTTCCCTGGGATCTGTGCTGGGAATTTTTGGTATTTAAAATTATTGACTTCGATAAAAAAAGAACAATTTCACAGTTAGTTTAATAATAAACTTCACAGAAACGACTAAATGACCGATATTCAATGTGATGTTTAAGTAAAGGCAATCGATGGGACATCAGTCAGGCTGTAAGTTCGGCCGGTTCAGAAAGTCCCGCTGGCTCGGGTCGTCTCTTGCAGGACAGAAACCTGCGTGTGGTGTCGGGCAGCTGGATGGATGAGTCCGTTTCATACTTGCAAGGAAGGAGCAGCATCAGGCATGACGCTAATGAGGACGAGGACCGGTTTCACACGTTCCCAAAGATTAATCCCAGCCGCTATAACTCGGGTCAGAGACCACAAAACGCGTTCTGCCCCCTCGAGAAAATCACAGCCCCTCTGTGACCAAGAGCGCGCATGAGCCTGGGCGATTGGCTCAGCCGCGGGCATGGCGCCCCTGGAGCGGAGTGCGCTTCTCAGATAGGTGCGTTCAATGAGAACGACTGTCTCTGAGGCGGTTCCCCCTGGTTAGTGAGTCATGTTGCTCATGGTGTTGAACACGGAAACAGGGTGAAGTCCCAGAGGGAACGGGCGGCTACTTCTGCCTGCGCTTCTCGCTAATTGAGTATTTGCACTCGCTTTCCGAAAAGTTTAAAAACCACCGCACTCGATTCGCTCTCGAACCACGGACCCGAGCAGTGATCATTGTTTTTCAGTTCAATTCGTTTGGAATTAAGTGTGTTTTTCGTATTGTAACGCTTACGGCCGACAGGCACTGTGTAAGAGCCGGCTTACCAGAGCGGTGACGTTGCCGCCCTTCCCTGTGATAGCAGGACTACAGCTACTGGGCTATAGAGAGATCTCTCTTTGGCTCACCGGGCTGGGTCCCTGCTAAGCAACACGAGTGTCCTGGGTTTGAGCCCCCGATGGTGGGGGACTGACCTAATGTGGCAAGAGCGCCCGCCTGAGCCCCTGTTGCGTTACAGTATGTTCTTCGTAGATTACTGGTACAATCTTTAGTATTTTTTTTTAACGGGATGCCCACTGCTTTTTAGTTTGTTTTTTTCTTTATGGAGGAATTTTGTGCGCATTTTAAGTTGAAAAGACTTACTCTTCTGATATTTTTTTCCGGAGGGATTTGTGATCATTTACTGTACTATGATTCTGTTTCAGGTAGTGGTGAAGAAGGTTGTCGTGTTCATTTACTCCGTTTCTTGGAAAGTTGAAATCTCAAATAAATATTGATGTAATCGAACAAAAGTGTTTAGGACTTTTTTACTGAAGATATTGTGTTTCCTACTCTCCCGGGTGTAATTCCTCTTTCTCTCCATAATTACTGTATATCTTTGTGTTTTCCGAGAAAAGGAAAGCTTGTAGAATGTGCTCCCACTGGCGCGGGTGACGCATTTCATTCCTCTCTTCCTCTCGCTGTCTTGGCCTGGCCCTGGATTCAAAAGAGTCCCGCTTGCTCCCTCAGTAGGATTGTCCTTTAGTCTGTTCTACACGAATACTTCTGAACTAAGGCGTGCAACTAGGGGCCATAGCTAAACGATCAGATTTGAAAAACCAAGAGGCTGTAAAATATGTCAGTTTTCAAGTGTTATCCCCAACATCTTCAATCGACTGTGTTAAAATGCGTGAGGAGTGACGTGCCCTGATGTATATCGTGTTCTGGAGCCCAAACACAGTGGGTTTCAATGTCATTATATCAACCACAGTTATTTAACACTGGTAAAGTGTGGTCTGACAGACTCAACAAAAGAGAAGGCGCGCCAGACTTTCAATTCCATTTCACATGTGTTAGACTAATCCACTGTAATGGAAAGTTACTGAGAAAAGGTGTTTTATCCTAAAAATGTCATTTACAGGCAGAGCTGTGCTGCAGAAGCAGCTGGATACTTAGAACAAAGTGTGATAGCACCCAACTCGTCAAGGGCACGGGATGTTTTAATAATGTTTATCTCTGCTGTTTGAAGAAGGGAGTATGAGAAACTATTATAATAACTGCTCTTCTTTCTTTAAAGCAGAAACCTACTGTATAAGGAATGGAAAATTACTGCCTTGCCTGTCTTTGAAGTGTTGCATCAGCTTAAAAAAGATATAAAACAAGGGCTCTCCCTGCTTGCTTTTGAATCAGCTTTCACTTCTCTGCACAGACAGGTGATGGCTTTTTCCCATATTGCAATAGGAATAAAGACATTACTGAAGGAATGAGAATACCTCTCCTGGCTCTTCTTCGATAAAATTCCATGACACCACCATTCATTGTGGTTTGACACACACACTGAAGAGCAATCCCATTCTGAAATTCTAACCTGGGCACACGACACCCCAGGGTCACTGAAGGCCCTCATACACCACAAGCCTGAGCTTAAATCAGAACAGTTTCATTGTGCAATTGGAAATATGTCCCTTAGCATTTTACTGCAATGTTTTGTGGTCGTTCTTTGAGCAGTTCATGGAATTCCCTTACACCGTTCTCCACCCTCGTTTCTTGCAGGACAACCTCTAAAACCAGCGCTCAGTGACACCTCAATTACACTATAAATTGCACCACCTGTGATATAATTTCAGATATTGAGGCATTCAGTTGGTGACTGTCCCTTCTAGGACATGACTGTAAGAAAACTCCTGTTGATGCCTCATAAAATAATAGAAATATGTCTTAGTCAACTATTCAGGTTGGAATAAAATCCAGAAGACACTGTGCCCTTCAGGAACTGAGTGTGAGGCCCCTGCTTTAAGAGCTCAGGGAGCTGTTGGCCTTTTGAGGAGAAATGGTGCACATAAAGGTGTCTCGCTAAACAGCGATATATAGTGTACTGTAGTTTATAGTGTACTTAAATACGTGGAATTAAATCCATTTGAATAAAAACATAACTGACAGAGAATTGGGCATAAGTGGGCCTGTAATTAAAGTTCCGAGACTCAGAGCTGGTACAGGCATGATACCTGTTAGAAATCTCAAACAGCGATTAAGACTGAAGAGAAACCAGGAGAAACAGAAATTTCCTGGGATCTGTGCTGGGAATTGTTGAAAATTATTGACTTCGATAAAAAAGGAAAAATTCACAGGTACTTTAATAATAAGCATCACAGAAACCACTAAATGACAGGTATTCAATGGGATGTTTAAGTAAAGGCAATCGATGGTACATCAGGCAGGCTGTGAGTTCGGCCGGTTCGGAAAGTCCTGCTGGCTTGGGTCGTTTCTCGCAGGACAGAAACTTGCGTGTGGTGTTGGGCAGCTGGATGTAACGAACAGTTCTTTCCGGACCCTATGCGGACGACACAGTCCGACAGAGTGGGGAAACAGTAGGGAAATGTCATGCAGGAAAACGGGGCTGAAGACAGGGGGGCGTGTCCAAGGTGCGCTGGTGCACGGGGGAGGCGTGGCCGAGGCGAACAATCCCAAAGAGTAATCCTTAGAGTATCCAAAAACACATGAGTAAGTTCAAAACCAGGAGATCCATCAAAAGAAGGGAATTAAAACCACGAAGGCCGGGTCGGAACCGGCGGACAGGGAACAGGAACGGGAACCGAGATTAAAACCTTAACGGGACCAGGCGCTTCCAGGTCCAGGACTCGCACGATATGGAAATCAGATGCAGAGCCAGGATGAGCGTCAGCGCCTGGCTTTTAAGGTGGGCTGGGTAAAAGGGATCAGGTGCACAGAATGAAGTCTGAAGTGAAAGGGCTGGAGCACCCTTAAGGATGGGGGACTATAATCGTGACACTGGATGGAGTCTGTTTTATACTGGCAAGGAAGCAGCAGCATCAGGCAGGACGCCAATGATGACGAGGACCGGTTTCACACGTTTCCAGAGATGAATCCCAGCCACTATCACTTGGGTCAGAGACCACAAAATGCGTTCTGCCCCCTCGAGAAAATCACAGCCCCTCTGTGACCAAGAGCGTGCATGAGCCCGGGCGATTGGCTCAGCCGCGGGCACGGCGCCCCTGGAGCGGAGCGCGCTGCTCAGAGAGGCGCCTTCAATGCGAACGACTGTCTCCGAGGTGGTTCCCCCTGGAAAGTGAGTCATGTTGCTCATGGTGTTGAACACAGAAACAGAGTGAAGTCCCAGAGGGAACAGGCGGCACCGGGGTAAAGTTAGCTTGAAGTTCGAAAACGATTTTGGCACGCTTGTAGCGTTTTCACACTTGAGAACACTTGATTTGTGTATAAAATACATTGTGAATGCTTTTTGAGCCTTTACTTTTTTGTTTTTATGACATTTTTTTGACCAAGCACGAATATTCTTTTGTCCATATCTTTGCAATGGAAGCACAGAACGCCTTCAAACCAAATGCATTTTAAAGACCATGACTTGTGGATATTTCCACAGCCTCTACATCAAACTATCAGTGAGATAATTTTTTTAGACCTCTTTTATTTTTTATGATTTTTTCAATACGGCACCATTAGACATGCAATACACTGGGATAGGTGGGTCTTCTTCATGACTCAATAGCTTTTTAAGCACAACAGCCACAGTGCTGCAAGCAGGTGTTTTACACACCAGACAGCCCCTCTAACCTTATACAACCTTGCTGTGGCTCTGGCCAAGTGGGTAGTCAAGTCTCCCCTAAACAATGGTTTAAGGTTAGGAGAGCTGTCTGGTGTGTAAAACACCTGGTTGCAGCACTGTGGCTGTTGTGCTTGAAGAGCTATTGACTCATGAATACCACCCCCCTATCCCCATGTACCGCCTGTCTAATGGTGCCATATTGAAAAAATCATAAAAAAATAAAGAAAGGGGCCACAGCCACAGCAAGGTTGTATAAGGTTAGGGGGGCTGTCTGGTGTGTAAAACACTTGGTTTCAGCAGTGTGGCTGTTGTACTTGAAATGCTATTGAGCCATGAAGAAGACCCACCTATCCCAGTGTATTACCTGTAGTGTTATCTTCAAAAAATCATAAAAAAATAAAGAAAGGCTCCACAACCCAAAACAAAGCTGGGAAAAGTCAGAGGACCTGCTTAGTGTGCAAAACACTTACTTGCAGCATTGTGTTGGCTGTGGTTTAAATGCTATTGGTTTGTGAACAGAATACCCCTATCCCAGTGCATTGTGCCACATTAAATAAAAGCACGAGAAAAAGAGATTCAGAACACAAAGCTGTGTCAGTGTTCTGCGTAAAAAGTCAGTTTGAACATCATGGGAGCTGTTTTTAATAAGCTGCTGAGTAAAGAATATTTGAATCTTCCTGCTGTCAGTAGTATTGCGAATATAGTTGACCCTTACCTGAATGAAAACAGGACGTAAAGGAATGGTTTCAGAAATCAAACAAAGCTTTATTCCCGTGCTTACAGTCTGGTTAATTGGAGACTGCGCTGTTCTGCTTCCTATGGTCATATACGGGTTTTTCGCACGAAGCTGTATTGAACAGTATTTCTCGCGTTGTGAACGTGTGTACACAGCGGTCCCCCGGGTTCCAGTTAGTGCGTAATTACGCATCTATGAAAAACCAGAGGTTTAAAAAAGGATAATTAGTCCACTGATAGTTTGATGTAGAAGCTGTGGAAATTTCCACAAGCCGTGGTCTTTAAAATGCATTTGGTTTGAAGGTGTTCTGTGCTTCCATTGCGAAGATATGGACAAAAGAATATTCGTGCTTAGTCAAAAAGCTGTCATAAAAACGAAAAAATAAAGGCTCAGAAAGCATTCACAATGTATTTTATACATAAAGCAAGTGTTTTTGTAACTCAGGTTTTGTGAAAACGTTACAGGTGTGCCAAAATCATTTTCCATTGTCCATAATATTGCTATTTTATTTTTTCAAAGAAATGTTTGTTAAAAGAAAAGTCATGGCACCAGCTGGGTTTGAACAGCTGACCAGTTGCTTACAGGTCCAGCATTTAGACCACCCCACCACTCACATGAGGTGTGGTGAAAGCGCCCTACACGTACAGTTTCAACAGACATTGTACAGCATATACTATTGTGTTGCAGTATATGAATATAATTATATCGTTATTAATTTCTTTAGATACGCAATTCCATATTATATTCCCTATTAATCGAATTCTAAAAGTATGCTTGTTAATTCCGGTATCGAGCGTATTCGCAGAAAAGCTTAATACTACCACTTTTTATACACATTATTTCACATGTTAGTTAAAGACTTCGATGCTTAAAATGTTTAGGGAGAAATGGAATACTGGTGTGTTTTTTTTCTTTAAAGTACCGAGACCAGCCATATACACTTTACATACTGTACTATAATACTGTATGTTTATGTTCCAAAATTAATATCATTTATGGCCTTTCAACGAGTTATGCTCCTATTCTTTTTATGCTCAGCTACTAAGATTTCCCTCCAGTGGTAAAATTCCATATGAATATTCAATACTAAAACGGGCACAGTAAAGACATTTAAATCTTTCTATGACTGACCAACGCACTACAAGTGGCCCTGTCGGTCAACCAATCACGTACCGCGGTATGATGCGTTTGGACGTGCGATGACGTAGCCAAATGCCCACGGTACGTGTTTGTGTTGTGCACTTTGAATGGCTGCATCTGTATACTGTATTTGACTGATAGCGGTATCTTAAATTAAAGAAATTGACAACAGTATTGCACTTTCTTCATCAACATTTTATGTATCAAACTCTTTAATTCGGTCACTTACTGTGGTTATTTTGGAAAGATTCTGACAATATACTACAGTATATTAAGTTTATTTATTTATTTTATAAAAAGCTTTAATGTTTAAACCTGTTCTATGAATACTTGCTGTCGTTATTTCAACATGGACTTTTTAGAGTCTGCTTAATATAATATGAAATCACATAACTAAAGATTTCATATTATTCATTTAAGGGTCTAAATGCAATATATTTATATAGCTGGTAGTATTACCGTATTCCACTTTCTTTGTAAACATCTGCATCAACTCATTGACTTGTGATTACTTTGGAAACATTCTGACCTGTCTGTTTCAGCTGTCTTTCTGAGTGGTGTGTTGGACCAATGGGTTTGGAGAGCTCTTCTCCCCCCAGAGGTCTATGTTTTATTCTTGCTTATGGTACAAGTTTTTCTTTTAACAAACAAACTCCTTTTTAAAAATAAAATCCTAAATATTATGTACACTATACTGACTATATTTTTTATTGTTTTATATCACAAAGTATTCAATGTTAAATTATATCAATAGAAACATGAATGAGCAAAGGTGAATACTGTCAACAGTGGGAGAAAAAAACTGTTAAACTGGTTTAGTTTGGTTCAATTCAAAATATTAATTCTTCCAGTGGGGCAATTTAAAACAAGCCTCAACAACAAGCATTAAAATGAAACTATAATTATAATAAATACAATCAAGAATAACAAAGTGGTTGTCACGGACGTCCAAAGGGACTAACCGTGGGGAGCAGGAGAGCGGAAAAAGACCCATATGCGTAGCGGCGAGACGGGAAAAAGGCCCGGGCTCATTAGTGCAAAGAGTTCAGGAATGCCGTATAGAAACCTATGCCCTCAGGGAGCAGACGTGGGGTGCCCTGGTGCAAGGCGGGTCTCAGGACATCTGAACATCAATGCTGAGCGAGGACAGAGTGCAAGACCCGGAAATATATAGCCCAAGGGAAAGAGAGGGACAGGAAGGACAGCAGACCGGAAACTAGGGACAGGACAGAGAAGGAGCGCCCTCTGGCTGCAGAGGGCGTGACAGTGGTATTAAAAAGACAGCTGAAACTGAACTATAATAATGTATCTGATCATTATTAACAATATTAATTTATTATTAATAATAAAGAACAATTTCAAACATCTTGTATTTTTTTCAGGGTCATTTGTTTTCTCATGTTTTCATAACTTTTGCTTTCTTATTAAAATGCCTATTTATGATGGGTGGTTTTTCTTCTTCGTGATCAGCTTAGAATCTTTGTGTATGCTGTAAGTTCTTCTTAATTTTTAAATGTTTTAAACACCTTAATTTTGTAAACATAACATGAGTTTCATACGGGAAAAATCACATTCTCCTGTCTTCCTGTGGTGTGAAGCAGATCAGCAGGTCGCTGAGAAAATAGCGCCCCGCCCACTGAGCTCTGTTAGAGAAGAGGCAGAACTGAGAGAGAGGGGAGGCGTGGAGCTCAGCAATACAGAATGAGCCATCTGCAGCCTGGATCGCTTACAGCACCGAGCGTATCTGCGTAAAATTAATCAAGCAACGTACATCATTTCTTTTAACTTCAAGATTTTTAATTAGCATTAAAAATAGCTTTCTCACCAGTTAGTTTTATTTTTAAAACATCGTTAAACGAAGCAGGTGCTTATTGTACTTCCTCGTGACATTACACATGGCAAAATTATACATTTTAATCGATTTTAATATTTTTAATACATTTTAGAAAAGTTTCATTTATACAAATACCACAAGTGATTCTCGATTGTATTTCTGAATGTTATGTCTCACTTAGTTCAATATTTCATATACATCTAAATAAGAAAGGCAGGTGTTAGCATAAACTGTTAGTAATCAATAATTGATATTAACAATTTCACTGTAATAAATTGTTGCCCTTCTTCCACATCTTGAAAAAATATTAATTTACAAGACTTTGTTCAAATATACATTAAATCTGACTATCAGAAAATAAGTAAAATATAAAACTTTAAAAATAATGAAAAATGAGGGTAAATATAATAGGGTAAAATATAATTAAAATATTTTTCTAAAAAATAGAATCATGAATAACAATGTTGAAAAATGTTACTGTTTATAAAAATAGAACTGGATTACCTAAAGAATAGGGTTGGGACACTAGTATGCTTTTTGTATCTTTGTTTCAGAAATACAACAGAAGCGACAGATGTCTTAGTGGCTTTCAAAATTAAATTATGCAGCAAACATCACATGTTCTTTTGTAACACACAGCTATCTGTGATTTCTTTTTATATTTAAGCTTTTGCAAGTGTTCATGCATTCCTCTTCTGCACTATGTCTGGTTCAGGTCCATCATGGACCTACAGAAGAACCAGCAGTTTCTATGGGAAAAACTGAAAACACATGTTCAAACCATTAGTACCAGCCTAACACAAAGTGGACCCAGTTTACACAGTCAGCCCAAATCCACATCCCTCCAATGATCCCTTTATATAGACAATCTGCATACACAATCATCCACTCCACATACAGAAAGAATCTTATTACTGAAATTGTACTGTATGAGGGAGCCAGAGCCTATCCCAGCAATCCATGCTCACAAGGCAGCTAGATGGGACTACAGTCCATCACAGGACACATACTCACACCACTCAATTTTCCCAGAAGCCAATCAATCTACCAACATGACTGTGGGAGGAAACTGGAGCACCTGGAGGAAACCCATGTAAACACAAAGAGAATATAAAAACCTCACACAGATAGCATCCCAGAACTTAATTCTGGGTCCCAGTGCTTGGAAGCAATACTAACCAGTGTGCTACCATGCTGTTTTCCTAGGAATTAACTGCACAAAATAAAATATAAAACTTACATGTACTGTATGCAAAATCCAATTTTATTAAGACAAAATGTGCATAACAAACCAACAGAACTAATTATATATTTAAGACAATCTTTTTTAATTCTAGAGATTAGAAACAAACTCATACTCATCCAATTACACACTGTCCAGACCAGAGTAGGAGAGAGACCTGTCTCTACCTTCCACATATACTAGAACACAATGGAAACACAGTCCTTCACACAGTCTGCTCAGAGGGGTTTGATCAGCAGGTCTGCAGACTGTGGTGTCTGATGAACATCTGGGGGATTTTGTTCTGTCTCTTTAAAGACAAGGAATTCTGCCACCTTGCTCCGCTAAGGAATCTTCTTCAATGTTAGGCTTATATCCACCAGGTTCTGTAAGAACAAAAAAAAACACAATGAATGAATCTAAAAATTGAACTCTTGCAGATTATCATAGTTTTATTATTATTGTTAGTAATTTAAGGATTTGTGCATGACAGTGTTTATGGCTCATAATATTAATGCTTAAATCATATAATATAATGTCAGACTACATGTATTCAGAACCCATTGACACAACTCTTCCAACAGACACTAAAGCCAGGGACTGGTGAAATGGAAATGTAGTGCCAATCCACGTGATGGATAACAAAACTGAACCAAGAAATTATAGACCAATAAAGTCTAATTTTTATTACATGGAAGGTCAAATTATAAAAACTAAACTAGAGGATCACATACATGGAAAAGTCAACAGGGATTTAGAGAAGGTAGGTCTTACATAACCAAGCTTGGTAGTTCTTATCTAGCAACAATAGTACTTAACAAACAATGCATAGAGTATGATACCATGTATTTATATTTTCAGAAGATTTTTAATAAAGTTGAATATAAAATATTCTCAAATTGCAAGCAAAGAGAATGTGTGTTTGTATTGAGAATAATTTAATAAATAGAAAAAAGAGATAAGATAAGATATGAGTCAAATTGCAGTGTTGTAATTATTGGAGTACCACAGGGATCTGTAGTAGGACTACTACTCTTCTTAATTTATACCAATGATCTCTTCATGATACCAAATAAATTGGATTAGCAAACACTGGAATTAAAAAACATTAGATAGAAATTAATTGACAAACACCTGGTAGATTGTCTTTGTTTGTTGTTATGTTTGGCAGATACTGTTGTGAAGAGAATGATTGAGCCAGATGGACAACAGACAAGAGAAAGAAAGGGACAAAGTAAAAGATGAGCAAGAGAGTGAGGAGCAGGATTAAACATGTCAGACAAGGAAATGAAAGGGGAAGCTTTTCTTACAAGATCAAGTATCTTATATTTCTCATCACAGTTTTATTACTGAGCAAGGTGAGACACACTGAGATGAGGAGGACTTTAGAAAGATGTATCTGTTATGTGTTGCCCTGTGTGGAAATAAATCCCACTTGCTCCCAATCAAAATCATGATCCCACCTGCAATATTGATTCATACCTCACTCAGATCTAAAAGGGGAACTGCAGTCCAAAATTCTTACACTGGGTTTGAATTATCCGCAACAAAATAAATTGATAGTATCTCAACATTTCTAATTTCAAATTAAGTACACAATCATGAACTCTGTGGAAGTACTGCATGGTTGCCATGTTGTCGAAGGCAGACGAGAATCAGCTGGTCTCACCAAGGTCAAGAACAAGATTTTGTACAAATTGCGCCATAAACCCTGCCCTTCTTGCTCACTAGTCACTGCAAGTGAACAAGAAATGAAATGAAAATAAATATGAGTGTGTTTTAGTTGGTTGGCAGGTTTCTTTTTTTGCAATACTTAAAAGAAACTAAAACATGTTGTCTTGTGTGTGTCAGTTTCATGAAATTATTTAGAATTAACATAGTAGCAAAATTTACTTGGCCTAAAGCATGCCTCATTCTGAATCACAGACAATGATGGCAATATGGCATGATTCATACATTGACACTTCGTCTGTTTTGTGATATAAATTGGAGATTGTTATGATACATGTTATCGTGTACTTGGTAGTGTCCTTATGATTTGAAATGCACTCATTGTTGCAGATTCATTATAATCCCACAATGTAAAAAAGGCATCACAGTTCCCCTTTAATATACAGATCCAGCCATTCAAAAAGCACAGAGTATGCTGCGTTAAAACACGGTGGACGTAGCACATCATACTGCATGCAAATTGAAATATGATATAATAGTATCCAGAAGCACCTTGTAAAACCGCCAGGTGGAGCTAAAAAAGCTTAACCTCTCATGTACAGCATTTGAGTTGTCGCCAGAAAACAACTGGTTTGGAATCCTGGACACTGCTGAGGGACAATCTTTTTCCAATTAAGAATTTAAGTTGTATACTCTTTAGATTTTTAATTATTTTAAACTGTTTATTACAGCATGTTAATCATTAAACATTAAAAATTCGGTATATTTTATAAAAGCAAGATTGCTCAGTTGGACAAAAGTACACAACCTTCCACCTTCATCATAAATATTTTATTTAGCATAAATATTTTATGCATCAAAGTCTTTAACTTGGTAACTTACATGGGTTCTGGATTTAAGGTGCTTGTTCTAACATTATTAAGTTTATGCTCTATACTTCATAAAAAGTTATAACATTTTATCCTTTTCTAAGAATAAGTAGTAAGAACACCACTTGCTTTTACTGTAAAAATAAAAGTTGTACTGATTTAATACCACTTGATAGTAATATTAAAATGGAGTTGTGTAACTAAGCACCTAAAATATTTTGGAAACATATTTTGGACATTTTGGAAACATTTTGACATTAATTTTTTAAAGCTTGTATTGTTCTTATAGTGGTAATGGAGAACATACTGTAATAATAGTATGAATAATAAATGACCTTGGACAGGCTGTAAGCTCAAAGCATTACCGTGGTCCACTTTCTTTGTAAACGTCTGCATCAGCTTAACTCATTCACCCATGATTACATGAAAACATTTTGCTTGCCCTTTTCAGCTACAGCTTAAATATTAGTGGCGTAATGGGTTAGGCAGGTGCCTTGTATGCTAGAGGTTGGGGGTTCAAACCCAGATGTCACCATGAGTTTTCTTTTGACAAATAAACAGTTCTTTGAAAAACTAAAATAGCAAATATTACGGACACTATACTGACATTTTTTATATTTCTAAAAATCACAACATTTTTTAAGCTAAGTGATTTATTAATAACAAAGAATAATTTCAAATTGCTTGTATTTTAAAATTGTATTTTATTTGGGGTGACTTGTCACTCACTGTTTTCACAACCTTCAATTTATGGAAGAGTGTTGCACCCCACTGTTTCTTATATAAATTAGACGGTTCGGTTGTCATTGTTGCTCTTTAACATAAGGCAACCAGCATTCAAATGTCCTGTTTTCTTAACAACTCGTTTTTCTGTACTTTAAAACTTGAACAAAGACGTGTCCCATGCATACAGCGCGATGTTGTATGAGATGATTTTGATGAATTATTATGGTTTCATGATTTAGGATTTTTTTAAGTTAAAGGAGGGAAAAAAGAGGGCTGTACTGTCACTGCGCTGCAACCGGTTTGTACCATCTGTGTGCCTGCTGTTCATTACAATATTAATAACGAATGACCATGGACGAGCTGTAAACTGAAGAGTTAGAGAAGACACGTTGAGTCTGGTCTTTTAAGCTTGGAATTTATTCTTTACAGTGATACTTTTGGCTATATTTTTTACATAGCCGGATGAGTAAAACTAGATTGGATTAACAACTGGAGTAAGAAAAGATATTTCATACGTACTTTGAAACCAGATGGCTTTGGAACAGCGGGTTGCGAAAACCGGCTGGGAGGGGGCTGGTATTTTGATTTTCCTGCCCAACCATATTCGCTACAATACTATTATGAATCCCTGAGGCATACCGTTAAAATTTAGGAATTTGAAAAAATATTTTTTTTGCTGAATTTGCACGAGAGACAAAAGTACCTTTTGAGAAGTCGTGTCCTGCTTGCAAAGTATCAGATGTTGACAAACAGCTAATTTTGCTTGAAGACTTTAAAATTTGTACTGTAGCTTTATTTAATTGAGCAGAAAGTCACCTTGCTCTTACAAGCGGCTCCGTTAAGCAGTTTGTGTTAACACATCACACCCTCTGAATGAGTTTTAATCAACTTGGTCTGTCAGTGAAAAAAATGACCGCGGGCACTTTTCCTCCCCCTCCAGTGCGGGAAACGGGTGTTTTATTTTACTGGGAGTGTGAACATTGAATGAGCACTGGGCGTACAGTGAGACTAACACAGTGAAAACACAGTGATATTGCTGAGTTGGATCGTTTTAGTAAATATGTTAACAAATATCTGAATTTTTGCAAGATAAAATTGTATCCAGCTGTGAATCAGCTACAGTACGTGACCTTGCCCCTGTGAAATTGTGGGAAAGTGGTTTAGTGGGCAGAATTTCTCACAGTGTAGTGACCATAGAGTGTTTTAATACACTGTACGGTATAAAGCTTTTTTTAAAATGTTTTTTAATGTTTGTAATCACTATTCTTGCAAATACATTTTGTATTCAGCTTGCTTCTGTGTGCTAGCTGGTGGGCAAACATTCGAAGTGAAACTTCATCCACAAGGAGTGTGGCAGGGAAGACCGCACCAAACTTTTTCAACTCTGTATGTTGCCCCAACCTTTTTTTTTATTTGACACTTTCTGTCGAAGACGCCTCCCCCCTCTCCCTTCCCTCTTCCTGCCTCACCTGTTCCCACTTTGAACCATTCTGTGTCCGAATCGCGGCGGGTGAGAGAGAGAGTAGGGAGAGAGAAAAAAAGTGAACCCTGTTTTTTTTTGATAGTCAGATTTACAGTAACGTATGTTTGACCATAGTCTTGCAAATTAATGTTTTTACAAGATGTGGTAGTGCAACAATTTATCACAGTGCGAATTTTAATAATAACAATAATAATTAATTATTAATGCACCTGATACCTGACTTTATTTAGATGTATATAAAATATTGAACTGTGACATAATAGTCAGAAATACACTCCGCCTCTTCTCTGACTGAGCTCAGTTGGCGGTGTGCTGTTTTCTCAACCACCTGGTAATTCGTTTCACACCAAGGGAAGACAGGAGAATATGATTGTACTGTATCTGTATGAAATGCGTGTTGTGTTTACAAAATTTAAGTGTTTAAGATGTTTAATTAAAAAGTTAAAAAAAACTTACAGCTTACACAAAGAAGAAACAAGGAAGAAAAATCGCCTGATTTTTGTGGATTTCGTGTTTTTAACTAAACCCGTTTTTATGAGTTTTAAAACCATGCAATATCTATTTAAGGCACACGTTATTGTTTCCTATTTTTGATTTTCTTAAAATTTAAAGAATCGGTTGCCCATCGGGCCAAACGATATTATGTTACATTATTATGTTTTTGAGAGAATTCAGAAGGCTTCAACTGATGCATACAAATATAGCATAATGCCTTCTCGCGTTATAAAGTCACTTGCACCTGGGATCCGCTTTATTCAAACTAAAGTTTCTAAAAATACAACCAAGTACTAGATATTGTTTAAATAAAAGCTGTGAAATTTTTCACAAATCGCGATCTTTAAACCTGTAGGTTGCAGGCTCTGTGCCATTTGTTCACAAAGTTATTGACATCTGAAACATTGTGTCTCATAAATAGGTATTTTAATAAGCGAAGATTATGAAAACCGAAGAAAAAAATTACTCTGAAAAAGAAACTTGAAATTATTATTAGTAAATTAATACTGTTAATAATGATCAGACACATTATTATTATTTCAGTGGTATTGTTAATACTGCTTTGTTATTCTCGATTCTAATTACAATATATACAATTTCATTTTAAGGCTTGCGGCGTCTGTTAAATTGCCTCACTGAATAAAGTGTTTGGAATCAAACTGGTTGAACAGTTGAAATTATTCACGTTTGCTAATTCACATTTTTATTTCATTATTAATATCACTTAACATTGAATATGTTATAATATATATACAAAGAACACATTAGTATAGTGTACATAATACTTCATCATGCGTGAATGAGTCAAAATAAAAATAAAACATGGTTACAAAGAAAGTGGATTACAGTAATAGTACCAGCTATATAAATACATATATTTAGATCCTTAAATTAATATTGTTATTAATTTCTTTAGATTAGCTATTCCATATTATATTCCCTATTTAGCAGATTCTAAAAAGTATAATGTTTTTTACTGCGATAACAAGCACAAGTTTTCATAGAAAAGGTTAATCTCTTAGGGCTTTCCAGGCAGGTGACAAGGAGGAGCTGAAGCGAACACAGAAAGAGCTGAAGGTGAGAGCTAGGGAGAGCAAGGTGGCTTATGGGAGGAAAATGGAGGACAGGCTGAGGGAGAGCAATGTGAGAGAAGTGTGGAATGGCATGAGGAAGATCTCCGATACAAGTTGTCCAGCGGCCAACAGAGTGAGGGAGGCCTGGAGAGAGGGCCAATGAGACAAATCTTTTCTTCAACAGATTCGATACAGGGTCCACTGTCCATTCACCTCACAGGCCTTCACCCCAGACACCCTCTTCATGTCCTCAGTCACCCCATCATATGATCCCTCCTACTCCTACTCCATCTTCCCCTGCCCTCCTCGGCCTATCCATCACAGCTGACCAGGTCATAAGGGAGTTGAGGAGACTCCATGCAGGGAAGGCAGCGGGTCCTGACGGTGTTAGCTCCAGGGTGCTAAAGATCTGTGTGGACCAACTGGGTTCAGTGCTGCAGTACATCTTCAACCTCAGCCTGAGATTAGAAAGGTTCCAATGGTACTGGGGCTCCACAGGGGACTGTCCTTGCTCCATTCCTGTTCACCTTTTACACCTCTGACTTCAGGTACAACTCTGAGACATGTCATCTGCAGAAGTTTTCGGATGACTCTGCAATTGTGGGGTGTATTAGAGAGGGGAGGGAGGAGGAATATAGGAGCTTGATTACCAGTTTTGTGGAGTGGTGTCATCTTAACCATCTCCAGCTTAACACCAGCAAGACCAAAGAAATGATCTTTGACTTTCGAAGGAATAAGTCTCCGCTGAACCCTGTTTCCATCCAGGGTGAGGACATAAATAATGTATGACCATTATCAATTCTTGTGAGATACTGTGACTGAGGTGGAATTTGAGAAGAGCTGTGCTGCCCAAAACCCATGTATGGCACAACTACGGGGGAAGATGTAGCTTAGATGCTTATTAATCATTCTGAGGAAAGAGGAAATGACACGAATGAAATATTTTCTGTGACAACTGAAAGTACCCCTGCTATGGTAGGAAAACTGATGTGATATATGATAAATCTTTCGAGTATTTCTCCAATGCATGGATGTCATGTCACTCAAAGCACTGGGATTTAAGGCTCTAGGTACAGACAACACATTTTCTGTTTTCCAGGGACAATCCAGCATTAACTGTCTTTAAACCACTTAAATGAGGAATGGTTATTCAGGGGCTTTAGTTCATACTCCCAGATGATATACAAAGAAGGCAGCATAGGATCTGAACTACATCAACATCACTGTAACTACAACTACATCAACATTGTAAATAAACAATTATACACTTCAGAGTCACAGTTACCCAGAGCCTATTCCAGGAAGCACAGGACACAAGGCAGGACTGAACCCTGGAAAGGATGCCAGTCTATCAAAGGTCACACACTCACACCAGTGCCAGCTTTCCCAGAAGTCTATTAACCTGCCACCACATTTGTGGACCGTAGGAGAAAACTGGAACACCAGACAAACATGGGGAGCACATACAAACTCCACACAGGCAGCCACCCAGATTCAAAAGAGATTCAAAGATGAGAGATAAACAAATTGATAAATATTGCAAACCTAACTCATTTCCATAGCTTCTTCCTTTCAGATGTATATAAAATATTAGAAAAAAGGAGGAATATAAGAGATAAGGGTAAGATTCAAATTGAAAGGGAGGCTGGCACTCCCATAGCAACTGAAGAATCTAAAAACATTCAAATCTGCATAAATCCAATAATTCAAATTCCTGGAGAGACTCATTAGAAACTGGTTAAAGCTAGACAGACCTAGTGTTCAAATCTAGAAGAACTCTATGATTGAAATTTCAAGAATAAAATTGCCTACAGAATTAAAAATCTACGACATATACAGTATATATTTCAAAAAATGGGAAAGGTTGTGTTTTGAGCATCTCAGTTGTAAGAAAACCGGCTCAGGGACGCCAAATATGTAATCATAGCCGTAGCAAAATTAAATGTAGTGGCTCTCTGAAGGCACCAGTTCTGTAGGGTTTGGACATTTACTGAGACAATTATTAATTGTAGCAGTAAATCACAAAGTTGATTCTTTTGATGGCTTTAGAATCCAACCATGCGACATAACTCAAACAACACGCACACACAGGTACTAATACACGAGGATACATTTATTAATACATAGAATATGCATATAAACTAACAGATCTTATCGAGAGGGTTATCAGAATACAAAAGATATATATTCAATCAGTTACAAAGTGTTACACATATCAAGAGGACATACGTTCAGTATATAATTCATTAAGACCGTTTCGTAAATGAACTTGGTTATAACTTCTACATTAGATACTCAAAACAAGTACATAACTCTTAGGAATTAAATTGATATCAACTGGTTGGGATAACAATTGAATTCTCGAGCTGTAATGCATTGAAGTTGAATACTCATCCAATTTCTGGGGATTCAGATCTCCTGCGGGCACAAAGAAACAGTTGCAGGCTGTTGCTGTCCAATCCGCGCTCTCTGGCTCCATGCCAGGCTGTGCTGTGCGGCTTGCGACGGTGCGCTGCTGATGCTCACTGTTGGCTTTAACTAGCAAAGTTTGTGCACAAGAGAAAAGATGACTGTGGGTCCCAGCAAGTCAGGAAGAGGACTTGTTCGTTCCTGATGAAGACCTAGTTCTGAATAGTGATTCAGCTGTCCACAGTTCCGACCTGTTCACGAGGCCTGCTGCTGGTTACTCTCTGGCAACCTCCACTCTAGATTCTTAGAACAAAGGAAAGTTCTGGCGCTCGGACACACTGGCCGTTCCGTGGTTGTCCGGGCTGAGTCTTAGGATGGTCAGGAGGCGCGCTGCGAGAATGTCCTGCCCTTGGGAGCCTTCTGCTCCTGGGCCGTCCTGCCCTGGAATTCTCCTTTGAATTCCCTTTAGAACAGTCCACAGAATCCTCTCCAGAATCTTACTGAATCTTACTGAATCTCTGTGTTGCCTGTTTTTACCTAGAGGAACTTCAGCTCATTGATTGGCTGAAAGTTCCATGGGCATCAGAGTCCCACGTGGGTTACTCGGCCCTACCAGTCCCTGATTGGTTGATCAAGGTGAGATATGAGTCATTTACTCCTGACACCTAGGAATGCAGTCCAGATGTCCATCTGGCACTCCCTAGACAGATAGGCGCCAATGGATGACCATTGATCATGATAGCCAGGCTTAGCTAAATGCATCCCCCTTTGGGAGCGTGTTTCTTATCAAAAGAAAACATCTAAAATCAGCCTGCATGAATAGTTTCTCTGTGGCTGCACCACAGAGATGAACAGAGAAATGGGGCCTCATTTGGGAAAGCCCAGAACACTTAATTCTTTCTTATTATTAAGCCTCGCCGCTACACAGTAATTATATGTTTACAAAGAGCCCCAAAGACAAGAACTTGTATAAAATTAGACAAAAAAAAATATTTTCTAGGTGCTATATTTTGATGCATGTGAAAAACAGAATGCTGTGAGTCTTAACATATCTAAATAAAACAATAAAAAGAAATCACCAGTGTTCACTTACTTCAGTGTTGTTAATTTACAGTTGGGATCCCTCAGAGCTGCAGACAGCAGTTTCACTCCTGAATCCCCAAGGTTATTGACACTCAGATCCAGCTCTGTCAGACTGGAGTGTTGAGACTGAAGAGCAGATGCCAGATCTTCACAACATCTCTCTGTTAGTTTACATCTCCACATCCTGCCGACAAAAAGACAGGAGCACAGCTGAACATCTGTACAGCTCATCCGCATCTTTCTTTCCAAGTCTTCACTACAACACCCAGCCTAGCAATAATATACAACATCATGTCATTATCCATATCAGAGTGTCCATGGATGAGGATGATGAAGATAACAGCTGCTTAAATTTTGGGTTCCAGAAGGAAAAAGAAAGATTAGAAAAAAACTATCAGGAAGGGAGACAGTGGGAAACAGGGAGACACATGAAGCTACAATGGTTGGAATAGGGAAATAGAATGATAGAGACTTAGACTTTTAACCATAATAAAAATTGTTTCACATTTTATAGTGTCTTGTTAAAGTTAAAGCTTTGTTTTTATTCTTCATATAGTTGAATTAATACAAAATGTAAATTAACAACACTGGAGAAAGAGAACTGGAGATTTTGATTGTTATTTGTAGATGTGTTGAGGAAAACAACATTCTCTTTTGAAGAAAATAAACAATTTAAACAAAAAATAAGCAAGGTTATAAGTATAACAACGCATAATCAAAATTAGAAGCAATAAACAATCTGGCAAGGAATCAGCCATGTGACTGCATCTACTTTGTATGAGTCATGAAACTAAACTTCAGTACAAAACAGCAGGTCAAGAGAGAGTGAGTCCATATGAACCAGAATTCTGCCTCAGACTTTGTCTGCCACAGGGGACATCTTTAGACTTGGGATCCATCTGTACATTTCACTTGAATACTATTAATATTAATACAGTTGGACTCCATTGTCAATAGAGTACTGTACATTAGTTCTGTTAAAATTATGGTGGGTAGCTGCGTCAGCATGCGTAGGCTGCAAAGGAACAAGTAATAGGTTTATTCCATGCTGAAAAAAAGAAGAAAGAGAACACAACGTTTCGGCCGTGGAGCCTTCTTCAGGTGTGAACCTGAAGAAGGCTCCACGGCCGAAACGTTGTGTTCTCTTTCTTCTTTTTTTCAGCATGGAATAAACCTATTACTCGTTCCTTTGCTGTTAAAATTATTATTTTAATGTGTGAGACAGAGTCAATTATGTTTGAGAAAACAAATCAACTTTATTATAGCAAAAAAACACAGGGGGGCAGAGGTGCATATTTGTTTTCCAATTGGGAGGGGAAAGACAAAATTAAAAGACCCCGCCCCCCCGACAAACTGACTGACTAAAAAAAACAACTAGATAGGCTAGAAAAAAAGTATTCCGTGTCCTACTCATATCTACCCTAACTAACCAAACCAAAAGAAAAAAAGAAAAGCACACAACATGTCTTTCTTCCATCCTTTGGGATCCCCCCTTTTGCTGTCTCATTTTCCCCTTTTAAATGCTTCTGCCTCATTTGCTTAATATATTAATTGGCAGCACCCAGAGAAAAAGGAGAAAACAATTAGGGAAAAAAATAACTCTCCAACTGAGGACCATAACAACCATTGAAATAAATTCCAGGTTAGTTAGAAAACTAACCACGTTTCTTCATGATACTGTGACGTCACAGTGGTAGTGACCCCCCATGAACAGGCGTGTCCACCACTCCAGACACACCCCTCAAAGCTTGCTGGGGAACGGTTCCACATTTTTTTGCAATCCCTCTCCTTTTAGAGCGTGATGTACTCGGGCCCCTCATCATGGCACAAGAGCATGTGGCACACATCCTCAGAGACCTCTGGGTCCCCGGCTCGCAGACTCTCAGGCCCTGAGTCTCCAGCTCACTCTCCACTGTCCTCGCTATCTGATCTCCTCCGAGATCATAATGTAGGTCCCTCACTGAGCCAAGCCCTTCTGTCACAGATTCCTGGACTCAACGAGCCTGATCTCTCACACGCCCTCCAGCTAGTCCTTTCAGGGAGATGACTCCCTCTGCTCCGAGTCACCACAGGGAGCCTCCTGCTCCTTTCCTGATCTGGAGCACCCTGCTCCCACATGACACTCACTGGTCCCCTCTTGGCCAGTCAGCGCTCCAACTTCCAGGTCCTCCTCCAGAGTCTGATGTCCTCACTTGACGCCACCAGGCTGAGCCACTCACTCACTGTCTCTAGAGACTCACACCCGCACTCAGACCTCTCACAGTAACAACCCGGAGTCTCTTTTCATCACATCCCACTCGTATTGAGACTCAACATACTTTCCATTATAAAAAACAAATACACAACCTCCTTGGATCCTCACTCTGATGCCACGATGTGTATACACAGCACAGGTCTGCCTTGTCAGTGTCACTGCCAGTAGCTCACTGATAATAATAATGGACATTTTCAGAATTTTATATTTTATTTTTTTATTTTGAAAGGCTAAGAAAACCTTCTCAGGTCATTAATGTCACTAGCTGTACTGATGGAAATACATATCAAGGCTATGAAGTTCACAGATAGAGTGAGAGAGATGTGTGACCAAAATCATGAACTCTGTGAAAGTACTGCATGGTTGCCATGTTGGTGAAGGAAGACGAGAATCTGCTGGTCTCACCGCTGGCAAGAGGAAGAGTTTGCGAGGATTGTTGTCAGGGTTGACCCGCTAACCCGGTTGACCTAAGGAGCAAGACGAGAGGCGAAGTTGGGTTCCGAGGTCAGTGAGGAAAAAGGCCAGAGAGAGGGTATCCAAACCAGAGTGGGGCTAGGCTGAGGTCGAAGTCGAGTAGGCAAATCCAAAGGTCGAAGAGGAGAACAACAAGTGGGGTTTCCAAGTCCGTAGGGTGAGACAGAAGGCGAAGTCGAGGCGAGAGTTCTGAGGTAGGCAGCGTAGAGTCAGAAGGCAAAGAGTAACAAAGGCGAGGCTGGTGAACAAAAGTACAACCAATACTGGGCGAAGAGCAGAGGGATCAGAAGGGTTTAAGTACTGTGCGCAGAGGAAGGTGCGTTGATTGAAGAAGTGTCGTGGTTGGCTGATCTGGAGGGACGGTGTCATTTAGCTGAAGTGCTCGGGGCTGGAGTGTAATTAGTGCGGGTGCGTTTACGTGTGAGAATGCGGTGAGTGGAGGGCGTGACAGTACCCCCCCCTTCACGGGCGGCTCCGGACGCCCGAGTGGTCTTGAGGAAATCAAGGATGAGTGTACGGTCCAAGATATCCTTTTCAGGAACCCAGAATCTCTCCTCTGGTCCGTAACCCTCCCAGTCGACCAGGTATTGCCGTGATCCCTTGTGCCAACGTGAGTCCAGAATCTTGTTGACAGTGTAGGCAGGGAGGCTATCGATCAGGCAGGGGGGAGGAGGTCGGGGCTGCGGTCTGGAAAGAGGGGAGCAATAGAAGGGCCGCAGGAGGGAGAATCCTAAGTGAGGGAGGGAGAGCCAGATGGTAGGATACCAGGGTAATTTGGGAGAGGATGCTGAAAGGACCAATAAACTGAGGACCAAGTTTCTTAGAGGGTTGACGCAGGTGAAGATTCCGGGTAGAGAGCCCCTCCTAAGTCGAGGAGCCGGGCGCCTGTGGCGGTTGGCAGCCGCAGTGTACCGTAGGGAGGTCTTCTGAAGAGCAGCCCTGGCGGACTTCCAGATGGGGCAGAGTTTAATAAAGTAACTGTGAAGAGAAGGAATATTCCTGGTGAGAGAAGTATTGGAGATTAGTGAGGGTTGATATCCCAGGGAACAGAAGAAGGGGGACATTCCGGTGGCTGAGGTGAGAAGGGAGTTGGCCTCTGGGTGATAGCCAGAGGTGAGTGAAACTGAGGTGCCAAGGGACTTACAAAAGGCTTTCCAGAATCTGGAAATAAACTGCGGACCCTTGTCAGAAACAATATCTCTGGGTATACCATGGAGACGAAAAATGTGCTGTATGAATAGGTCTGCCATAGGATTGTCCGAAGGTAAAGCAGGTAAGGGGATGAAGTGTGCTGCCTTGGAGAATCAATCAATCGCGACCATGATGGTTGTATTACCACAACTCTTGGGGAGGTCCGTAATAAATTCTACCGACAAATGAGACCATGGTCGATCCGGGACGGGAAAGGGGGCGCAAAAGACCAGTCTTCTTACATCGCGGTGTTTTTGCCCTAGTGCAAACAGAGCAAGCCCGGACATAATCAAATATGTCCTGTTTCATAGAGGGCCACCAGAACTCTTGGCTAGTAAAGTCCAGGATTCGTTTGGAACTAGGGTGGCCTGCTGAGCGTGAATCATGTCCCCATTGTAGAACGGAAGAACGCAATGAATTGGCAACAAAGAGCTTATCGGAAGGACATTGTGGAGGAATAGTTGTGTTAGCGAGAGCACGTCTGACCTGCTGATCGATGGAGCTCTGGGCAACAGCGAGGATCTTGTTGGGAAGGATGATGGGTTCAGGATTCCTGACCAGGTCTGGAGGATCATGCAGGCAAGAGAGAGCATCAGCCTTTAGGTTCTTCAAGCCAGGTGTGTAGGTGATGACAAAATCTAACCTAGAGAAGAACTAGGCCCACCTAGCCTGTCTTGGATTAAGGTGCTTGGCAGACTGTATATAGGCTAGATTCTTATGGTCAGTAATAATAATAAAAAGGGGTGTTGGGCTCCCTCAAGCCAGTGTCTCCATTCCTCTAAGGCCAATTTAATGGCTAGCAGCTCTCGATTACCCACATCATAGTTGACCTCAGCAGGAGATAGTTTCCTAGAAAAGAAAGCACAGGGATGAAGAAGATTCTTCTCACCATAGCGTTGAGAAAGGACAGCTCCAACTCCGTAAGCGGATGCATTCACTTCCACTACAAACGGGAGGGAGGGATCCGGATGATGCAACAGGGGAGCTGTGGTAAAAAGGTGTTTAAGCTTATGAAAAGCCTGGTTAGCTTCTGGGGTCCATCTACCGAAATTGGAACCCTTGCGGGTGAGGCAGTGATGTGAGCTGCAATAGAACTAAAATTCCGGATAAAAAGTCTGTAAAAGTTAGCAAAGCCAAGGAAGCGTTGAATCTGTTTTAGAGTGTGAGGAACGGGCCAGTCCTGGATAGCTGAAATCTTAGTTGGGTCTATCTGTACATCTTCAGAGGAGATAACATAGCCGAGAAAATTGGTCTTGTCCATATGAAAAGAGCATTTCTCCAGCTTGGCGTAAAGATTATTTTCAATAAGGCGAGACAGGACCTCCCACACATGTATTACATGCTCCTGAAGGTTAGAAGAAAAAATTAGGATATCATCTAAATAAAGTAGTACGGACTTCTGAATGAGATCCCTGAAGATATCATTCATAAATGCCTGAAAAACTGATGGAGCATTAACGTGTCCAAAAGTCATCACAAGGTACTCGTAATGCCCGTGGGTGGTCATAAAGGCAGTCTTCCATTCATCCCCTTTACGGATCCTGATAAGATTATAAGCTCCACTGAGATCCAACTTGGTAAAAATGGACACTCCATGTAATGATTCTAAAGCGGCTGGTATAAGAGGGAATGGATAGCGGTTCTTAATAGTGATTTTATTAAGTTCCCTGTAGTTAATACAGGGTTGCAGAGAGCCATCTTTCTTGTTAACAAAAAAAAACATGCGCGTGCTGGAGACGTGGAGGGACGAATGAAACCCGACTGCAGAGATTCCTCGATGTATTCCTCAAGGGCTGCAGACTCCACCCTAGACAGTGGATAGATACGCCCTCTGGGGGGGGAGGAATCCAGGAAGTAGATCTATTGCACAGTCGTAGGGGCGGTGTGGAGGGAGGGACTTCTGTTTACTGAATGCAGAGCGCAGCTCCATGTACTGAGACGGGATGAGGGAGGAGTTGTCCTGTGGGGGTAGAGCTGAGGAGATTCTGATAGGGAGACGGCAGCATGACGACAGGCAGCAGGGGCTCCAGGAGAGGATCTCATTATGTGACCAGGAAAGGTTTGGATCGTGTTTAAGGAGCCAGGGATATCCTAAAAGAAGCAGGAGTGAAGGAGAATCCAGGATGAGAAATTGGATTTGTTCCACATGGGTGACGCCGATGGTGAGGGTGAGTGGAACAGTTTGTCGTTCAATCAAACCAGGTGACAGGGGTGAGCCATCCAGTGAGTGAACCGAGCTAGGCGGAGATAAGGGTACAGTGGGGATCTTCCATTTCTTAACGAGAGAGACGTCTAGGAGGTTTTCCGTGGCACCTGAATCAATAAAAGCGGAAAGGGAGATTTTAAAAGAATTCCAAGACAAAAGCACAGAGAGAGACGGACCTGAAGGCACAGTGAAAGGAGAGGAACTGCTGACCGTAGTAGAAATTGAGCGCGCATATCGGGTACTGGAAGGTTTGGTGGGGCATGCAGAAAGGAGATGTCCTGGAGAGCCGCAGTAGAGGGACAGTCCTTCCTGATGGCGTCTGTCTTTCTCCTCCGGGGTGAGTCAGGAAAGAGATACTGCAGGTTGTCGTGGTTGGAGAGGAGAGGTCTTAGTGTCCTCTTGAAAACATTCCATCTTCCTAGCCTGAAGGTGAGCATCTAATTCTACCACCTGAGAGATGGCGAGATCCAGCGAGTGAGGGCTAAGAGGAACAAAGATTAAATGGTCCTTCAGTTCCTTGGAGAGCCCTTTGCGAAACTGGCTAATAAGAGCTTTGCTGTTCCAGGCGGAGTCGATGACCAGAGCCTGAAATTTAATTATGTAGTCTTGTAAGGATCGTGCTCCTTGTTGTAATGAGGACAGGTGGAGATTGAGGAGGTCCGGGCAGGCGAGAACGAAAGTTGATCGGAGCTTTTCAATAAAGAGATGATAGTCCGAAAGTTCAGGAGCAGCTCTAGACAGTAGAGCTGTAGCCCAGTCCAGAGTCCTATCTGAAAGGAGCGAGATGACAAATCCAATCGCCTCGTGATTGGAGGGGGAAGCGCTCCAGATGCATCTGAATGCATAAACAGCACTGAGCAATAAAACTCCAGCATTTCGCAGGATTCCCGTCAATCTTATCAGGAGGGATCAGCGGCAGGGCTGTAGCAAGAGGCGAGGCAGCTGCGGGAACAGGTTGCGGAGCCGGTGCGGAGCCGGTGGAGGAGTGGGAGTAGGATTAGCCGAGAGCCGAGAGACCCGATCAGTGAGGAGCTGAAGGTGGGTCAGAGCTTCCGAGTGCTGGTTGATGAGGGAGGATACAGATTGTAGGTCCGAGGGGTCCATGATTAGCGCCCGGTATTCTGTCAGGGTCGACCCGTTAGGTAAAGGGGTGGATGGTCCCTATGCAGTACCTAAGGAGCAAGACGAGAGGCGAAGTCCAAGTCAGGTTCCGAGGTCAGTGAGGAAAAAGGCCAGAGAGAGGGTATGCAAACCACAGTGGGGCTAGACTGAGGTCGAAGTCGAGTAGGCAAATCCAAAGGTCGAAGAGGAGAACAACAAGTGGGGTTTCCAAGTCCGTAGGGCGAGACAGAAGGCGAAGTCAAGGCGAAAGTTCTGAGGTAGGCAGCATAGAGTCAGAAGAGTAACAAAGGCGAGGCTGGTAAACAAAAGTACAACCAATGTTGGGCAAAGAGCAGAGGGTTCAGAAGGATTTAAGTATTGTGCGAAGAGGAAGGTGCGTTGATTGAAGAAGTGTCGTGGTTGGCTGGTCTGGAGGGACGGTGTCGTTAAGCCGAAGTGCTCGGGGCTGGAGTGTAATTAGTGCGGGTGTGTTTACGTGTGAGAATGCGGTGAGTGGAGGGCGTGACACTTGTGATATACAACTGGCCCTTCCTGCTCACTAGCCGCTGTAACCGAACAAGAAGCCAAAACTTGAAAATAGATATGAGCGTATTTAGTTGGTTGGCAGATTGTTCTTTATTGCAATACTTAAAGAATTAAAAAAAACACGTTGCCTTGTATGTGCATGTTTTGTGAAAATATTTAAAATTAATATAGTAGCAAAATTTGCTTACTCTAAAGCATGTTTACAATGTAAAAGGGACAGTTTTGTGTCATCAGAAATTCTGTTGCCTCATTCTGAATCACAGAAAATGATGGCAATGTGGCACTATGTATACATTGAAACTTCATCTCTTTTGCAATATAAATTGGAGGTTATGTTATGGCACATGATATTGTGTACTTGGTAGCTTTGTTGTGTTTGAAATGTACTCATCATTGCAGATTCATTATAACATTGAAATGTAAAAATAGCATTGCAGTCCCCCTTTAATATAGGAAAATATTTCATGTGTCAATATTTAAGGTACAAATAAAACCAATAATGAGTTAATATGAAACATTTTATGAGCTAATGCATATTGAAACATTCACAGTTTTAACAGTCTATTAAATAAAAGCCCCCGAACCAGTGGTTGACCTACAGATGCAGCCATTCAAAGTGCGCAGTACAGACACATACCGGAAGTAATTGGCTACGGCGTAGTGCATCGTGACGCGCGATGACGCAAAATACCGCGGTGCGTGATTGGTTGACCGACAGGGGCACTCGTGGTCCGTTGGTCTGTCGTAGAAAGACTTACTGTAAACGTCTTTACTGTGCCCGTTGTAGATATTGAATTTTACTACTGAAGGGAAATCTTAGTAGCTGAGCATAAAAAGAATAGGAGCATACTGCAACGCGTGTGAAGGCCATAATTTTGGAACATAAACATACAGTATATAGCTGGTCTTGGTACTTTAAAGAAAAAAATACACACCAGTATTCCATTTCTCCCTAAACATTGTAAGCTTCAAAGTCTTTAACTAACGTGATTCCGGAGTCAACAAGCATACTTTTAGAATTTGATTAAAAGGGAATATAATATGGAATCGCGTATCTCAAGAATTTAATAATGGTATGATGATATCCGTGTACTGCGACAGGGCTGTGTAGGGCTGTTTCGCCTGCCTGTTCATGCAAGCTGTCTTGTACCCTACTGGTCTAGGTGTGTGACTACCAACTGGCAGGTTGTGTGTTCAAATCCAGCTGGTGCTGGACTTTTCATTTTTATTTATTTATTTTTTAATCGCGTAACCTAAACATATTACCATATGCAAACTGTACTGTATACAGTATGTATATGTATATTTAATGTCTTAACTGTGCCCGTTTAAGTATTGAATATTCATATCTAATTTTACCACTGAAGGGAAATCTTAGTAGCTGAGCATAAAAAGAATAGGAGCATACTGCAACGCGTGTGAAGGCCATAAACGATATTAATTTTGGAACATAAACATACAGTATATGGCTGGTCTCAGTACTTTAAAGAAAACATACACACCAGTATTCCATTTCTCCCTAAACATTTTAAGCATCAAAGTCTTTAACTAATGCGATACCGGAGTCAACAAGCATACTTTTAGAATTTGATTAAAAGGGAATATAATATGGAATCGCGTATCTCAAGAAATTAATAACGATATAATTATATTCATGTTGCAAAAGAACTGCAACGGACATAAAAACTCCATTGCTTTTAACAGAGCGTTCCATAATTTCTAACTACGAAAATGCCAGGTGAAAGGATTTGTAAACATATTTTGTTAAAGCAAGTCAGTTTTTTTCGCAACACATAAAATTAGCCTTTGTCACTAATGAAGCCACTAAATAAAGACATAAATATAGAAATCTTAAGATTTGTTTTATTTAATGTTGGTAGCAGGATGAACTGTCAGAGTGTATATTTTGTCGCAGAGTTGCTGCAAGATGTTAACAGTGAAAAAGGTATTTAGAAATGAGTTATTTCAAGATGAAAAAGAAAACGTACACGAAACATGGTTTCATTATGACCAGAATCAGTCTTGAGATATTTTTAACTTGATTTACAGTATTTGAGAGGTATGTCTTAACACCGATACTACAGTGCTTAAGTACTGCTCATGTATATGTTTCTAGGTTTATATTATGCATTTCATACGGTCAAATTACTTTTGAGCAACTAATAAGAAGCGCGAAACGGTATGCGTTTTAATTTCGTTTTGTGCTGGGACCCGTGGATTGATTAGAGATATCAAGTACATACAAGTAATTTTTTAAATGTTGTAGTTCGTCTTGAAAAAATGTTACGAGTACATCATCTATCAACAATTACACAGGTTCTGTTTCCATATTGCTGATTTTGGTTACGTAATATTATTTTCTAGATTTCACGTTGTGAATATATGATTTGGGCAAACAGAGCCGCAAAGAAGTACATTATTGGTTGTTGGTTTTTTTTTTGCAGTTTTATCTAGAACAAGCGATGCTTAAACCTTTGTCTGATTCTTGTGAAACTATCCACACGACAGTTACAGTACCTAGGAGTTGACTTCAGTGATGTCACTGATGGGATGTTTCTAAAAATCCATCCTCTGTAAAACGTCTTCTCTAGTTGTCCTGCATATGTATTCGCTAATGAAGCTGTGTGTTCTGAGCCTGGATCTCTACATTTCTGTATGAACCAGCTTAGAGGGCTAAAGACAGCTTGTGTTTAAATTGAGTGTAAGGCAATTTATGCTTCTAAAGTCATGGTCAGCATTTATTATTGTACTGTGCTGTAAACTTGTTCTGTGCCAAGTCACATTATTTTATAGCGTTTTTATAGCGTTATCAAATCCGGTGGCGCTGTGTGTTAGTTTCCTGACTCCCATGTCACATGGTCTGTGATTGAAACCTGTAAAACCGGTTTAATTCGTCACAGCCAGCACTCTTCAGGTGTGAGGGTCTTCTGCTCAGAATGAAACGCTAAAATGTAATGTAGGCTCTGAATGGGTTCAATTATGATTTGGGCTTGATTAAGGTCGCTGTCTTTCATCTAAAACCCTACTTGAATCCTTCTAAATTAAAAACCAGTGTTAGTGAGTTCTAAATAAAGAGGTATCCAGGTAACAGTGAAACGGGCGGACAGTCTGGGGAGATCGCCCGTTTTCCATGTAAAAAGTTCCCTGGTTCCGCACCCCTTGGTGTTTCTCTCGCTCTCTCTCGGGTCACCTGATCATTAGCTCGAAAGATTTGAGTGCTTTGTGTATATTCTAATGGTAGTGGGGGCAGGGTGTGTGGGAACAGGTTTGATTGAAATTGCATTGGAGATCTATATTCTTCACACCTGAAACATTTTCTCTGAAAGCATTTTCTTCGCAGTTTAACCGATCTTGTTACAGCATGTTACAGTTTACTATTATTAACCATATTAATTTTAAGTGCTTAATGTAAAATCTTGTAAAAATATATTTTCATTGTTCAAATATACATTAAGTCTGACTATCATATAATAAGTAAAATACAAAACTAAAGAAAAAATAGGGTTAAATATAATTCAAAATATTTTGCTAACAATGTTAACTGTTTATGAATAATAAAAAGTATTAACTAAGGAGTAGGATGGCACAGTTGTTAGTATGTTTTTTGTTTTGTTTCTTTTTCATAAATACAACAGTAGTACCTGATGTCTCAGTGGCTTTCAAAATTAAATTATGCATGCAAACCTGTGAACTAGAAAGATAACTACGATATCCATCCATTTATAATGGTGGCAAAGTGGTTAGCATTGCTATCTTGCAGCACTGGGGTCCTAGGTTCAATTCCTGCCATCCTGTGTGTGTGGGGTTTACATGTTCTCTCTGGGTTACATGGTTTTTCTCCATATGTGTGATATGACTCCCTCTCGCACTCCAAAACATACTGGTAAGTTAATTGGTTTATGGGAAAACTGGCCCTGGTGTGTGTGTGTTTGTGTCTGTCTGTCCTGTGATGGACTGGCGCTATGTCCAGGGTGTATTCTGCCTTGTGTCCGTTGCTTACTGGGATAGGCTCCAAATCCTCTGTACTGGATAAAGAGATTAGAAATGAAAGTAAAGGCACTGTGCGGATGGAACTATACACAGTGTTAGAAACCCACTATGAAATGGCAGCATCTCACTGAGAATAAAATATTTTATAGTGCTGGCTTAAGGAAACAGCCTTTCCACCTCTCTTGCACATCAGTATCCATACCTAGTTATTTAAACAAATTGCCTCTAATTATAAACATCTTAATACGCTGGCTCTGTGGATCCGCATCAGCTATGTTTGCCCATTCCTTCAATTCATGTGCATCCAACACACAGTTCAACGCTAGCAACTACACAAAATCTAAAATATGAGCTCTACTTGCCACTTACAATACCAACAGTACCAGCTAACTTTAGTAGTGACATTTTCATGGATCTTTTTAACAATAAAATTTACAACATCAGACTTCAGACACAATTAAACAGGCCTCAAAAAAGTCTGGTACAAACCTTTTCAGCATGGAATAAACCTTTACTTTAATGGTATAAACCTTAAATGGATTCATATTCTCAATAAGATTTGGTGCTCAGTAACATGACTTAGAAAATGACAGAAGACATACATATCATGCTTATCCTTCTATTTTTCATAATCGTAAACTCCTTAAGGCAGTTACATTTTCTCTGTTCTGACCTGGAGTTACAGAGAAATTTAAATTCTAATAAGAGATTTGTAATGAGGAAAGTCATACCAATCACTCATACAGTACCAGGATTTGCAATTACAATACAAATACTTTCTTTCTGTATGTGTTTATTTTGCAGTTTGAGTCTATGGCATTCCTTTGGGGGTCTATATTCCAAGGCATTTTTACGGGAACATGACATTTTTTTAAACATATATTTTTGTGGTAGGAGGGCGCAAAACATCAGTATTTACTGCTATTAATCACTGTACGATTTATAGTTGAAATCTGAGCGTAGATATAAAGTTAGATATAAAGTTAAAATCTCGACAAAGCAATGTAGGAAATACAGAGAAAATAAATCCTTTCTGACATCTAAAATCAGTTTCGATCAAGGTCTCTAAAACGAACAAGAAAAAGAGGATTTTAGGAGGGCAATTACGCTGTGTTTATATAGAATAAGTGATTTATGAGCAATCTAATTTCTTGTTCGTTTAAAACAGTGAAGTGTCAGCTGCAAAAGATCGCACCAGAAACAGCACTCTCTCTGCCTGTCATAGACGTTCAGGAAAGGCTGAATGAAGTCATGTCAAGTACAATAATTCGGTGATCAATAATAACAGTTGTAGGACAGTATATAAGGAGGATAAGTATTTTGAAGTTGACTCGAAATCTGATAGGTAACCAGTGCAAGGACTTGAAAACAGGTGTAATGCATCCCTGATAGGATTCTTGCTGTCATATTCTGAACATATTGAAGATTGCTCAGTGTGGATTTAATTTCCCCAGTGAACAGGATGTGCATTTATTAATTCTAGAAAAAAAGCCTTTCTTGATTTCTCTAGTTCTTAGTTTCTCTAGTTCCCTTTAAAATAAACTATTATTCCACAATGCAGAGTATTACATGGCCAGTATTTACACATGATATTTGTGATTTAAAGAAATTAACACAAGCAGCTTTTGGAGATTTAAGTGTTGGCTGAGTTATTGCAGGATAAAAGACAAGGATAAAAGAAAGCTGAGGAATACACTTATAACAAGAACACTTCCTAATGGGGTTAGGCATACTTTTGATGAAGATGATGAAGTTAACAGACTATATGTTTACATAGATACTGAAATAAGGATTGTATTTTAGATTATGTGTAGTTGCTGGCATTGAACTGTGTGTTGGATGCACATGAATTGAAGGAATGGGCAAACATAGCTGATGCGGATCCACAGAGCCAGCATATTAAGATGTTTATAATTAGAGCCAATTTGTTTAAATAATTAGGTATGGATACTGATGTGCAAGAGAGGTGGAAAGGCTGTTTCCATAAGCCAGCACTATAAAATATTTTATTCTCAGTGAGATGCTGCCATTTCATAGTGGGTTTCTAACACTGTGTATAGTTCCATCCGCACAGTGCCTTTACTTCCATTTCTAATCTCTTTATCCAGTACAGAGGATTTGGAGCCTATCCCAGTAAGCAACGGACACAAGGCAGAATACACCCTGGACATAGCGCCAGTCCATCACAGGACAGACAGACACAAACACACACACACCAGGGCCAGTTTTCCCATAAACCAATTAACTTACCAGTATGTTTTGGAGTGCGAGAGGGAGTCATATCACACATATGGAGAAAAACCATGTAACCCAGAAAGAACATGTAAACCCCTCACACACAGGATGGCAGGAATTGAACCTAGGACCCCAGTGCTGCAAGATAGCAATGCTAACCACTTTGCCACCATTATAAATGGATCGATATCTTAGTTATCTTTCTAGTTCACAGGTTTGCATGCATAATTTAATTTTGAAAGCCACTGAGACATCAGGTACTACTGTTGTATTTATGAAAAAGAAACAAAACAAAAAAACATACTGTGCCATCCTACTCCTTAGTTAATACTTTTTATTATTCATAAACAGTTAACATTGTTAGCAAAATATTTTGAATTATATTTAACCCTATTTTTTCTTTAGTTTTGTATTTTACTTATTATATGATAGTCAGACTTAATGTATATTTGAACAATGAAAATATATTTTTACAAGATTCTACATTAAGCACTTAAAATTAATATGGTTAATAATAGTAAACTGTAACATGCTGTAACAAGATCGGTTAAACTGCAAAGAAAATGCTTTCAGAGAAAATGTTTCAGGTGTGAAGAACATAGATCTCCAATGCAATTTCAACCAAACCTGTTCCCACACACCCTGCCCCCACTACCATTAGAATATACACAAAGCACTCAAATCTTTCGAGCTAATGATCAGGTGACCCGAGAGAGAGCGAGAGAAACACCAAGGGGTGCGGAACCAGGGAACTTTTTACATGGAAAACGGGCGATCTCCCCAGACTGTCCGCCCGTTTCACTGTTACCTGGATACCTCTTTATTTAGAACTCACTAACACTGGTTTTTAATTTAGAAGGATTCAAGTAGGGTTTTAGATGAAAGGCAGCAACCTTAATCAAGCCCAAATCATAATTGAACCCATTCAGAGCCTACATTACATTTTAGCGTTTCATTCTGAGCAGAAGACCCTCACACCTGAAGAGTGCTGGCTGTGACGAATTAAACCGGTTTTACAGGTTTCAATCACAGACCATGTGACATGGGAGTCAGGAAACTAACACACAGCGCCACCGGATTTGATAACGCTATAAAAACGCTATAAAATAATGTGACTTGGCACAGAACAAGTTTACAGCACAGTACAATAATAAATGCTGACCATGACTTTAGAAGCATAAATTGCCTTACACTCAATTTAAACACAAGCTGTCTTTAGCCCTCTAAGCTGGTTCATACAGAAATGTAGAGATCCAGGCTCAGAACACACAGCTTCATTAGCGAATACATATGCAGGACAACTAGAGAAGATGTTTTACAGAGGATGGATTTTTAGAAACATCCCATCAGTGACATCACTGAAGTCAACTCCTAGGTACTGTAACTGTCGTGTGGATAGTTTCACAAGAATCAGACAAAGGTTTAAGCATCGCTTGTTCTAGATAAAACTGCAAAAAAAAACCCAACAACCAATAATGTACTTCTTTGCGGCTCTGTTTGCCCAAATCATATATTCACAACGTGAAATCTAGAAAATAATATTACGTAACCAAAATCAGCAATATGGAAACAGAACCTGTGTAATTGTTGATAGATGATGTACTCGTAACATTTTTTCAAGACGAACTACAACATTTAAAAAATTACTTGTATGTACTTGATATCTCTAATCAATCCACGGGTCCCAGCACAAAACGAAATTAAAACGCATACCTTTTCGCGCTTCTTATTAGTTGCTCAAAAGTAATTTGACCGTATGAAATGCATAATATAAACCTAGAAACATATACATGAGCAGTACTTAAGCACTGTACTATCGGTGTTAAGACATACCTCTCAAATACTGTAAATCAAGTTAAAAATATCTCAAGACCGATTCTGGTCATAATGAAACCATGTTTCGTGTATGTTTTCTTTTTCATCTTGAAATAACTCATTTCTAAATACCTTTTTCACTGTTAACATCTTGCAGCAACTCTGCAACAAAATATACACTCTGACAGTTCATCCTGCTACCAACATTAAATAAAACAAATCTTAAGATTTCTATATTTATGTCATTATTTAGTGGTTTCATTAGTGACAAAGGCTAAACTTTCTTGGAAAAATGTATTTTATGTGTTGCGGAAAAAACCGACTTGCTTTAACAAAATATGTTTACAAATCCTTTCACCTGGCATTTTCATAGTTAGAAATTATGGAACGCTCTGTTAAAAGCAAGGGAGTATTTATGTCCGTTGCAGTTCTTTTGCAACAATTTCTTGAGATACGCGATTCCATATTATATTCCCTTTTAATCAAATTCTAAAAGTATGCTTGTTGACTCCGGTATCGCGTTAGTTAAAGACTTTGATGCTTAAAATGTTTAGGGAGAAATGGAATACTGGTGTGTATGTTTTCTTTAAAGTACCGATACCAGCCATATACTGTATGTTTATGTTCCAAAATTAATATTGTTTATGGCCTTCACACGCATTACAGTATGCTCCTATTCTTTTTATGCTCAGCTACTAAGATTTCCCTTCAGTGGTAAAATTAGATATGAATATTCAATACTTAAACGGGCACAGTTAAGACATTAAATATACATATACATACTGTATACAGTACAGTTTGCATACGGTAATATGTTTATGTTACGCGATTAAAAAATAAATAAATAAAAATGAAAAGTCCAGCACCAGCTGGATTCAAACACACAACCTGCCAGTTGGTAGTCACGCACCTAGACCAGTAGGCTACAAGACAGCTCGCATGAACAAGCAGGCGAAACAGCCCTACACAGCCCTGTCGCAGCACAGGAATTCTTTAGATACGCGATTCCATTTTATATTAGCAGAAAAGCTTAAAACTACCACTTTTTCACACGCTATTTCACATGCTAGTTAAATACTTCGATGCTTTAAATCGTTCGGGAGAAATGGAATACCGGTGTGTATTTTTCGCCGATTCCTGGAATCTGACTGGCTGACACCCCTCTGAAGTGGTTCTATAAAATCTGGTATACGGAAAAGAAAGCGTTGATAAATACAAGTGTCTTTTAATACACTCTTTGCTGTGCTCTTGAGGATCCTTGTGATATTTTTAGATATTTCAAATCATTTTCGTAATTAGAAATTATGAAACGCCCTGTTAAAAGCAAGGAAGTTTTTATGCTCGTTGAAGTAAGACAAAATGCCTGACAAAGTATGGCTTGGACAGATTCCAAGTGCTTGTACAAATGTGCTAAAGAAATTATACTTTGAGTATACAGCTTGTCCAAAGTCATCCATTATTAATACTATTAGTAATATCTTCAGTAAAGGCTTTGATGCATAAATATTTCTGATAAAGGTAGGTTGTGTACTTTTGTCCAACTGAGCAATCTTGCTTTCATAAAATATACCAACATTTTAATGACTGATGATTAACATGCTGTAATACACAGTTCAAAATTAAAGGCTCAAATGCTGTACATGAGAGGTTAAGCTCACCCTGGCGGTTTTACAAGGCGACGCCGGATAGTTAGTCACGTGACACACGTGAACTGCGTGATACCGCGACACTCCCACCGGGGTATGCCGCGAAATACCTCACCCATTTTGAATGGCTGCATCTGTACAGCACGCATTACATTACTTGCACACAAAAGGATTTTTAACAGCATTTGCAAAGAAAATGGCATGTGTAATAAAACCCTAATGGGCAACAAAGATATTAAGTTAAAAAACAAATCTGTGCTTGATTGTAATTCTCTGCAACATATATCCTAATGAAAGTTCTTTGCCACAGAAAAAAAATGATTCACTTGGTTTATTTATTACATTATTTGTAATGAAGATAGGAAATTGTTTTAACGAAAGCTCACAATCTGTGCCACTGATAACATCAGACTTAAGTGTAAACGCAAACATTTTGCACAAAATGGCAGTTGCAAGAAGAAATCAAAGTCAGATGTTTGCTTATTTGGAGAGAAGAATATGGATTTGTTCAACATAACGACCATATTGTTTGTGCTCTAGGATGTGAGAGCATCGTTTGTCAAACATCAAATTTCCAGATACATTTTCAGACAAAAGAGGTAAAAAACTTCAAGGATGAGTTGGACAAGGTTGAGTCTATCAAACAGGCCAGAGCAAGGTTCAGAAAACAAAGCAACATATTTAAATTACAAAGTCAGACAAAAGTGTTGTGAAACATGGAAAATCATTTACAGATGGGGCAAATATAATAGAGCATTTCTTATATGTCCTGATGTTTAAATAGATTGCCTAACAAGGAGATGGTAATTTCTAGAATTAAGGGTTCACCTGTGTCTGCTAGATCAATTAAGAGACAAATAAGTGAAATGGCTGAAAACATTAACAAACAACAGACATTGGCGTTAAAAGAGTAAAAGTATTTTGTGTTGCACTTGATGAGTGTGTGGATATAAACAATGAAACGGCATTATCAATTCTTGTAAGATACTGGGACTGAGATAGAATTTGAGAAGAGCTGAAGATACAGCTCAGAAGTGAAGAAAGATGTGAAGACGGGGGTTTGAATTTAATCCTTTCTGTATGGGGTTTAGACTTCTAAGTCACAAGCTGGGGTTTATGGCAGGAAAGGGGGTTTACTGATAAGGATTGCAGATGCAAGCTAGGAACCCCCCTGGGTGTAATCTTAAACTGACCATTTGTCCAGAACATCGTAAACTGGCCAAATACCATGAAGCCCCCTCTTTACCATCGGACCGAGTGACGTCAGAAACGGAGAAGACACTATATAACCCAAAAGTTTGTAACAGTACGGGTAACAATACTTCGGTTTTGTTGTTTCTTACGGGAAACAAGACTTCAGCTTTATTGTTCCTTGCATGCAATAAACTCATCTGTTTTACTTCATCTCGGGATCCAGAACCTTATTTCTTCTGTTACAACAAATTTAGTGTAGTCGGGTGTAAGTGCGGTGTAAGTCCTCTCTAAAGTCTCTGAGAGGCATTTAGATCTGGAGGTAACAGACGCCCTTAGCTGAATGAGTGCAGTAATGCACAGGTTTTTCCAAGTGAAAACATCCCCCTACTGAATGAGCTGTTACCTCACACACGACAAAAGTAAATCTTAAAGAAACCAAACGTGTGCTGATTGGGTGTTTGAGAAAGTGGTGGAAGTATCTGATTACATATCGGAAAAGTGTAAGTTAACTGAAAGGGAAGAAAAATATAGGAAGAAGCTGAGTCTGTCAGAAGGAGTTTGGGGCGAAGATGCCTGTAAAAAAGCGTATGAACACTGGAACAAAAACAAAGATTTAGCTGCAGCCCTGGTGATCGGCCGACACCTGAGGTGGCAGATTAGCATGAAGGAGAAATCAGAATGGGATAAAAAAGAGAAGGAGTTCACAGAAAAAATAAAAGCGTTAAATGAGAGGAAAGATAATTTATTCGCGGCAAAAGAGGAACTAGAAAAAAAGCTAAAAGAGGCAGTACAGGAGAATGAGAAACTAAAGAAGGAATTAGCTCCTGGTCACGCTGCACTGGTTAATGTGCTACAGCCGGCGACTAAGTTATATCCTGCTCTCCCACAGGGGAACAAACAGGCAGGAAACGAAAATAATTGGGATCAATTCCCACAGTGGCCATATGGAGATGGGGGGTCTGATTGGGATAACACTTGGTATGAGTGTGATAAAGACGGATCAGGGTCTCCCCTGTTAGAGGGAGGGCGCCCGCAGATCTGTACTCTCACTCAAAGTGGGAAAGGACTTGATGTAGCAGGGGCTGGCGCCGTTGATGACAGCGCCACTCTAACTCCGTCTTGGACCCCGCCGAGGGGGTCCGTTCTCGCACCTACCTTCCCTGAACCTCCAATACAATCAAATCCAAAACCGGAGGATATTGACCGGTGGGATAGAGAAGTACCGCACCCAAAATTAGGGATGCACCGAACCTGGAGTGCGCTTCAGGAATTAAAAGATACTTATGGTATCTCCCCCCTGACTGCCGCTATGATCCTCAGAAGGACAGGGGAAAAGCGTGTCGGAGAACTTAAACGATTGTGTGAGGATAGCGGCAGGGGAGGGCGATGGGAATGGGTTTGGCGATGGCTTAAACAAAATTATCCACCAAAGACAGATTGGAAAAAGATATCTGTGTGTCAGCAAAAAGAAAGCGAGGATGTGGCTGACTTCACTGACCGCTTCGTCACACTCTGGCTGGAATGCTCAGGACTAAGTGACGAAGATTATGTGAATAGCGACGCCTCTGCTGTGATTAAACAAATTTATTTGGGCGGTCTTAAGCCTGATATAGCCAAAGCCCTTCAGTTAAAAGAGCCCGAAATAGGGCAAGATACGAACAAACAGTTTGAGGAAATAGTTAAAATATAAAATATACTGAAGAGTGGAGCTGGCCCTGACACCCGACTAAGTCCAAAAGGCGAAATTACAACTCGGTGCCATTATTGTAAAAATTTAGGACATTGGCAAAAGAATTGCAAAAAGCGATTAGCCAGTGAAGGCAGGATTGGAAGATACCGCGATCCCCCTTTCAATCCCTCGAATCGAGAGGGGCAAAAAAGCCTGTTGTCACAATTACAGGATTTAAGCGAAGCAGACAAACGCGCTATCAGGGATCTTTTAAACTAGGATTCCCCCTGGTGGCCTCCCTACGCCTATCTCAGGAACCGAGTGAAAAAGCTCAAATTACAATGCACGATTAATGGGATTCAAATGTCACTTTTATGGGACACTGGGGCTCAATTATCTTGTTTATCTGAACAGTCAGCCAAACGGTGTGGTGTCATGTTCACAGGGAGGGAGCTGGAGGCCACTGGTGTAGGGGGCAATCGAATAACACTCAGAGAAACTCAAAAACTCAAGATTAGACTAGGAGATGGGGAGGTAACATCTAACGCTGTCATGTGGTTAGGACCTACCCCAGATCTGTTGGGATGGGATGCTCTGAAATACCTACAAGGGGTTACATTAACCGTACATGAGGAGAGGGTGGAGGTAAACATCTGGTCCCTCCAAAAAGACGAACTAAAAGGGCATTCAATTTGGACTATGGATAAGGACGAATGCGGGCTTCTGGATATGGAACCCGCCACATTTACTGGGAAATCCCCGCCATACACAAAGCCATATAAAATCAACAAAGAGGCGGAGGAAGGGGTTCGACCAGTAATACAAAAACTATTGACTCAAGGCATTGTACGAAAAACACATAGTACAAGCAACAGTCCAATTTTGGCCCGTAAAGAAAGCCAGCGGAGCATGGCGATTCACAGTTGATTACTCAAAAGCGAATCAACACATCAACCGTCTCACCCCCTTGGTAGCAGACCCCTCTGCTATTTTTCAACTACTGACCCCTGAGCACCAGGTGTTTTCAGCAATTGACATGGCTAATGGGTTCTGGTCTGTTCCTCTACACCCAGAGGTACAAGATTGGTTCTCTTTTGTTGTAGATGGAGAACAATATACTTGGACCAGGTTACCACAGGGGTTTCATAACAGCCCCACCGTGTATCACATGGCACTTCGGAGGCATCTCCGGGAGCTGCCTCAAGTGTCCTCCGTTGTTATCCAATATGTGGATGATATTTTAATCGCGTCTCCTGACGAGGAAACTCACAAGAAGGACCTCCAAATTATTCTCAACCACTTGGTTAAAAAAGGACACAAGGCTAGTTATAGCAAAGCACAGTTATGCCTAGACACCGTAATTTACTTGGGACAGAAGATTAGTCAGGGAAAAAGGGAATTGACAGAAGATCGGGCCCAGGCAATCCGAACACACCCTAGTCCCAATACGGTGAGAGAGCTCCGATCATTTCTGGGTCTGTGCAATTTCAATAGAAATTGGGTTGATGCTTTTTCTGAAAGGGCCAAACCACTTACAGACCTATTAAAGGGGGGAGGGAGGTCCCTTGATCCTATTGCTTGGAGTCCAGAAGCTGAACACGCTTTTAATGATTTAAAACAAGCTCTGTTACAGGCTCCTGCATTGGGGTTTCCTCAGACAGATCAACCATTCTACCTCTACGTAAGTGAAAAAAATTGATTTTGGACAGCTGTACTAACACAGGAACATGGGGGTAGGTACCGCCCAGTAGGGTATTACTCTGGATACTTGGACGAGGTAGCCAGGGGCTGGGGACCATATCTACTAGCCGTTCAGGCCGTCTGTCTAGCAGTACAGGCAGTCAATAACATAGTGCTAGATCAACAACTGATTGTTCGATGCCCACATGCGGTACACACCCTCATGTCCCTGAATCGGGTCAGTCAGGTTAATGCGATACGATGGAGCAAGTGGCAGGTCTTGTTAGAGGCTCCAAATATTACCATTGAACGTGAAGGAGCTCTAAATCCACCCACATTGTTACCTGACCCATCAGAAGCCTATATGTTAGAACACAGCTGTGATGTTTGGGCAATGGGAGAAGATGAGGGCATCAAAATAGCCGAGCAACCACTAAGGAATGAAGACCTCATCCTCTTCACTGATGGAACTTCATTCATAAATTCTAGTGGGGAGAGGAAAGCTGGTTGGGCTGTAACTACAGAACATGATATCCAATGTGGGGGAAGATTTGAGGTACCCACATCAGCACAGCGAGCTGAACTGAAAGCTTTGGTGGAAGCCTGTAAATTAGCAAAAGGCAAGACCACCACAATATACACAGACTCACGATACGCATTGGGAGTATGCCATGACTTTGGAAGGTTATGGAGCAATAGGGATTTTTTAACCTCTGCTGGCACTCTGGTAAAGAATGCGGATCTGGTGTCTGAGCTGCTTGCGACTCTCCAACTCCAAAAGCAGGTAGCTGTAGTCAAATGTAAGGGCCACAGCAGAGAGGACACTCCCGAGGCCAAGGGCAATAAACTGGCAGACTGGACAGCACGTCAAGCTGCCCTGGGGCAATGGGAGGAGTGGTCTATAGAAAAACCTCTTCAGATTATTTCAGTTTGCACAGTGAACATATAGGCACTCCGGACGGAACAGCTCAGCGAGCTCCAGGCCCAGGCCCCAAGGATTGAGAAATGGACCTGGATGGAACGCAGTGTGGGGCTGCAGAAGGATGGGACCTGGAGGTGCCAGCGTACAGGCAGACCCGCCTGTCCCAAACAACTAATGCCCTACCTGGCACAGCAAATACACTCCACAGGGCACCCAGGTGTTAGCCAAATGACTCGACGCTTTGCTCAGAGCTGGGTGGGCACAGGCTTCACACCCTTCACAGCTGATGTGGTACAACGCTGTGGAGAGTGCCGAAAAGCCTCTGGAGCACCGCCGGTTCGGGCTCCTAATCTTATTGGTAAACAGTCCTGCACCTGAGGGGCCCTTTAGACACTGGCAAATAGACTATTGTTCACTGCCACCCTGTAAAGGGAAAACAGGCCTCCTAGTGATGGTGGACCAGTTTTCTAGATGGGTGGAGGCTGTCCCTGTCAAACGAGAGACTGCGCAGACAACTGCCAAATATCTCGTGACAGAAGTAATTCCCCGATGGGGACTCCCGTGTTGCATAGACTCAGACTAGGGCACACATTTTACTGGAAAAGTGTGTCAGGTGGTGGCAGACCTACTAGGGATCAAATGGGACCTGCATTGCCCTCATCACCCGCAGTCCTCCGGCATGGTGGAACGGGTGAACCGGACTTTGAAAGCTAAATTGACAAAGTACCACCTGGGAGGGATCCCCTGGGTGGATGCATTGCGCGCCGTACTGTGCAGCATCCGGGCTGGGACAAATCGAATAGTGGGGCTGAGCCCGTTTGAGGTGATCACGGGGCATCCCATGAGACTGAGCGACTCTCCAGGACATGACAGAGTAGGCTTGAGTATACTAACTGATTCTCTGTTACAGTATTGCAAGTTGCTGACAGAGGCCACCCAAGGAGCCTGCGAGCAGGTCCTGGAGGCGTGGGGACCACCACCTGAAGGAGGGCACGACCTCATCCCAGGAGAGTGGGTGTGGATCAGGAAATTTCCCTCACAGGTTCTCCAGCCCAGGTGGGACGGACCCTACCAGATCCTGTTGACAACCGAGTCTGCGGTTCGAGTGGAAGGAAAAGATCGCTGGATCCACGCGTCACACTGCCGACGAGCCTCATCCCCAGTTACAGACTCAGAATGAAATCATTTCTGTTAATAACGATAATTGTTGTTGTAGGACTATGTTCTGCAGGGATTAATGATCATCTCTCCCACAAAGGAGAACATGGAATTAATTCCTTTTTAGGCTTCTCCTATCTGACAGCTAAGAAAACCAACCAAAGTGCCTGCTGGGTGTGTGCCGCATTACCCAAATATGTACAGGGAGGACTTCCTATGGGGGCCATTCCTTGGCGTCTCGAGGAAGTCATAGGCATGATCATTTGGAGGGATAATTTAGGAGATTTTAATATGACAAACTATGGGGGTTGCCATAACACGACTTTAACCTGCACAACATTACAATATCTACAGGAGCGAGGCTTAGAGCCCACGCGTTTCACAGGCTCTTACGCTCCTAAATATAATAGAAGCCATACACCACCATACCTGACTCTAAATAAGGAACATGAGGGAAACATATGTTTTCAGCACACTAATGGTCTGCACTTGGTTGGATGGAGTCATTGCAACCTTACCATCGCTGCAAATATATCCACCTCTACCTTCCAAATTCCAGGATGGGATCGGCACACCCCACAATTTGGTATAAGCTTCTTATTTTCAGAGGCATGGGGAGCGCCAAACAGCCCGGTGGTCTGGCTCATGTTATTTAGGATATCTGGTTCCTCATATCCGTGTTCAAACCCACAGCCCCTTCGGACCTAACCACAGACCACAAAGAAAATTGGCTGATCAAGAATATTATTTAGGTATAATATTTCCACAAGCCGGCATGAACTTTCTGAGTCGAGAGTTAACTCAAATGGCCTCGACTTTAGAAGAATTAGCAAATTCTACCTCATCTAGTCTGAAGGCTGTTAATGATGAGATAGTAGCCCTCAGAACAGTGGCCATGCAGAACCGACTAGCTTTAGATTATGTACTGGCGGCCCAAGGAGGAACTTGTGCAGTAATTGGCACTGAATCCTGCACATATATTCCTGATAATTCTGAGCACATCTCAGATCTGGCCCAACACATTTACAATGAGGGACAGAAATATCAGGACTATTATACTGAAAATTGGGGAATTGAGTCTTGGGTAAAGTCTGTGTTTGGGACCTGGGGTGGAACCTTTTTACAGTGTTTATTTGTAGGAATAGTATTGTTTATATGAATAATTGTAATTATCACGTGCACAAAAACATGTATCACATCTTGCTATAACCGTGGAACGTACAATGTCATGGCAATACATACCTGTTCGCCAAGAAAGGAAAGATCTGCCCTGACATTGTATGTATAAAAATAGGCTGACGTATGCCATATTTTATAAGGGGGGAATGAAGAAAGAAGTGAAGACGGGGGTTTGAATTTAATCCTTTCTGTAGGGGGTTTAGACTTCTAAGTCACAAGCTGGGGTTTATGGCAGGAAAGGGGGTTAACTGATAAGGATTGCAGATGCAAGCTAGGAACCCCCCTGGGTGTAATGTTTAACTGACCATTTGCCCAGAACATCGTAAACTGGCCAAATACCATGAACCCCCCTCTTTACCATCAGACCGAGTGACGTTAGAAACGGAGAAGAAAACACTATATAACCCAAAAGTTTGTAACAGTACGTGGAACAATACTTCGGTTTTGTTGTTTCTTGCGGGAAACAAGACTTCGGCTTTATTGTTCCTTGCATGCAATAAACTCATCTGTTTTACTTCATCTCGGGATCAAGAACCTTATTTCTTCTGTTACAACAAATTTGGCGTAGTCGGCGGATGCTCCAGAAGGCGCAGAACTTCCCATCGGCAGGAGAGACGGTCAGCGCTCACATTACTAAGAGGTAAGGACTCCTCTTTTTAAAAAAAAAGTCCCTACTCTCTCTGACCGATTGGGAAATCCCTGCTCCCTGCGAGAATCGCCCGAGATGACGGAGTAAACGTGAGTTTCTGAATTCCTCTGGCCCGGGGAAGACACCGGTGTATGTAATGGGTTGTTTGCTGTAAGCCCAGAATTTGGTCTGGCAGGGGTTCCGCGGTATTGTGTACAGGCGTTCGAAGCTGGTGTATGCCTTAATTGCGCGTGGAGTTTTTGAACGGGTTTTGGACCCTTACGGTGAAGTTCAGGACTGGTGTGGGCCTTAATTGCGCCCAGAGTTCTGAAGGTCAGAGCTGGTTTGGGCCTTAATTGCGCCCGGAGTTCTGAGGCTCAGGACTGGTGTGGGCCTTAATTGCACCCGGAGTTCTGAGGCTCGGGATCAGTGTGGGCCTTAATTGCGCCCGGGGTCCTGAGATTAGCTACGCCTTGAACGTGCATGGATTGGCGTGGCGTGGTTTTTTGTTTTAAAGGAAACAGGAGTAGAAGAGATATATATGTATGTATGTTTTTGGTGTTTTCCTTGTTTGTGAAATACATATACACACGCACGACACTAACATAAACACACCTCATAATAAAAGAGCAAAGCATTAAGTAGCAGGATTTAAAGGACGTTGAGACCCGAGAATCGCCCTGATTGAGCTCAGTGCGTAAGTCCACCCCGGGGCAAAAGCAGCGATGCTGGCGTTCTGGGGATGGTGAATTACTGATCAAGAAAGGGGGTTTTCGAGGTCTCGTTCCTTACCTGTGAACAGTGTGGTGTAAGTCCTCTCCAAAGTCTCTGAGAGGCATTTAGATCTGGAGGTAACAGACGTCCTTAGCTGAATGAGTGCAGTAATGCACAGGTTTTTCCAAGTGAAAACATCCCCCTATTGAATGAGCTGTTACCTCACACACGACAAAAGTAAATCTTTAAGAAACCAAACATGTGTGCTAATTGGGTGTTTGAGAAAGTGGTGGAAGTATCTGATTACATATCGGAAAAGTGTAAGTTGACTGAAAGGGAAGAAAAATATAGGAAGAAGCTGAGTCTGTCAGAAGGAGTTTGGGGCGAAGATGCCTGTAAAAAAGCGTATGAACATTGGAACAAAAACAAAGATTTAGCTGCAGCCCTGGTGATCGGCCGACACCTGAGGTGGCAGATTAGCATGAAGGAGAAATCAGAATGGGATAAAAAAGAGAAGGAGGTCACAGAAAAAATAAAAGCGTTAAATGAGAGGAAAGATAATTTATTCGCGGCAAAAGAGGAACTAGAAAAAAAGCTAAAAGAGGCAGTACAGGAGAATGAGAAACTAAAGAAGGAATTAGCTCCTGGTCACGCTGCACTGGTTAATGTGCTACAGCCGGCGACTAAGTTATATCCTAGTCTCTCACAGGGGAACAAACAGGCAGGAAACGAAAATAATTGGGATCAATTCCCACAGTGGCCATATGGAGAAGGGGGGTCTGATTGGGATAACACTTGGTATGAGTATGATAAAGACGGATCAGGGTCTCCCCTGTTAGAGAGAGGGCGCCCGCAGATCTGTACTCTCACTTGAAGTGGAAAAGGACTTGTAGCAGGGGCTGGCGCCGTTGATGACAGCGCCACTTTAACTAGGTCTCGCACCCCGCCGAGGGGGTCCGTTCTTGCACCTACCTTCCCTGAACCCCCAATACGATCAAATCCAAAACCGGAGGATATTGACCGGTGGGCTAGAGAAGTACCGCACCCAAAATTAGGGATGCAGCGACCCTGGAGTGCGCTTCAGGAATTAAAAGATACTTATGGTATCTCCCCCCTGACTGCCGCTATGATCCTCAGAAGGACAGGGGAAAAGCATGTCGGAGAACTTAAACAATTGTGTGAGGATAACGGCAGGGGAGGGCGATGGGAATGGGTTTGGCGATGGCTTAAACAAAATTATCCACCAAAGACAGATTGGAAAAAGATATCTGCGTGTCAGCAAAAAGAAAGCGAGGATGTGGCTGACTTCACTGACCGCTACATCACACTCTGGCTGGAATGCTCAGGACTAAGTGATGAAGATGATGTGAATAGCGACGCCTCTGCTGTGATTAAACAAATTTATTTGGGCGGTCTTAAGCCTGATATAGCCAAAGCCCTTCAGTTAAAAGAGCCCGAAATAGGGCAAGTTCCGAACAAACAGTTTGAGGAAATAGTTAAAATGGCACGGCAAATCAAGAGAAATATGTATGCTAAGGTGCGGGCAATACTTACAGGGTGGACACCCCCCATACTGAAGAGTGGAGCTGGCCCTGACACCCGACTAAGTCCAAAAGGCGAAATTACAACTCGGTGTCATTATTGTAAAAATTTCGGACATTGGCAAAAGAATTGCAAAAAGTGATTAGCCAGTGAAGGCAGGATTGGAAGATACCGCGATCCCCCTTTCAGTCCCTCGAATCGAGAGGGGCAAAAAAGCCTGTTGTCACAATTACAGGATTTAAGCGAAGCAGACAAACGCGCTATCAGGGAGCTTTTAAACTAGGACTCCCCCTAGTGGCCTCCTTACGCCTATCTCAGGAACTGAGTGAAAAAGAGCTCAAATTACAATGCACGATTAATGGGATTCAAATGTCACTTTTATGGGACACTGGGGCTCAATTATCTTGTTTATCTGAACAGTCAGCCAAACGGTGTGGTGTCATGTTCACAGGAAGGGAGCTGGAGGCCACTGGTGTAGGGGGTAATCGAATAACACTCAGAGAAACTCAAAAACTCAAGATTAGACTAGGAGATGGGGAGGTAACATTTAACGCTGTCATGCGGGTAGGACCTACCCCAGATCTGTTGGGATGGGATGCTCTGAAATACCTACAAGGGGTTACATTAACTGTACATGAAGAGAGGGTGGAGGTAAACATCTGGTCCCTCCAAAAAGACAAACTAAAAGGGCATTCAATTTGGACTATGGATAAGGATGAATGCGGGCTTCTGGATATGGAACCCGGCACATTTACTGGGAAATCCCCGCCATACACAAAGCCATATAAAATCAACAAAGAGGCGGAGGAAGGGGTTCGACCAGTAATACAAAAACTATTGACTCAAGGCATTGTACGAAAAACACATGGTACAAGCAACAGTCCAATATGGCCCGTAAAGAAAGCCAGCGGAGCATGGCGATTCACAGTTGATTACTCAAAAGCTAATCAACACATCAACCGTCTCACCCGCTTGGTAGCAGACCCCTCTGCTATTTTTCAACTACTGACCCCTGAGCACCAGGTGTTTTCAGTAATTGACATGGCTAATGGGTTCTGGTCTGTTCCTCTACACCCAGAGGTACAAGATTGGTTCGCTTTTGTTGTAGATGGAGAACAATATACTTGGACCAGGTTACCACAGGGGTTTCATAACAGCCCCACCGTGTATCACATGGCACTTCGGAGGCATCTCCGGGAGCTGCCTCAAGTGTCCTCCGTCGTTATCCAATATGTGGATGATATTTTAATCACGTCTCCTGACGAGGAAACCCACAAGAAGGACCTCCAAATTATTCTCGACCATTTGGTTAAAAAAGGACACAGGGCTAGTTATAGCAAAGCACAGTTATGCCTAGACACCGTAATTTACTTGGGACAGAAGATTAGTCAGGGAAAAAGGGAATTGACAGAAGATCGGGCCCAGGCAATCCGAACACACCCTAGTCCCAATATGGTGAGAGAGCTCTGATCATTTCTGGGTCTGTGCAATTTCAATAGAAATTGGGTTGATGCTTTTTCTGAAAGGGCCAAACCACTTACAGACCTATTAAAGGGGGGAGGGAGGTCCCTTGATCCTATTGCTTGGAGTCCTGAAGCTGAACACGCTTTTAATTATTTAAAACAAGCTCTGTTACAGGCTCCTGCATTGGGGTTACCTCAGACAGATCAACCATTCTACCTCTACGTAAGTGAAAAGAATGGATTTTGGACAGCTGTACTAACACAGGAACATGGGGTATTGCAAGTTGCTGACAGAGGCCACCCAAGGAGCCCGCGAGCAGGTCCTGGAGGCGTGGGGACCACCACCTGAAGGAGGGCACGACCTCATCCCAGGAGAGTGGGTGTGGATCAGGAAATTTCCCTCACAGGTTCTCCAGCCCAGGTGGGACGGACCCTACCAGATCCTGTTGACAACCGAGTCTGCGGTTCGAGTGGAAGGAAAAGATCGCTGGATCCACGCGTCACACTGCCGACGAGCCTCATCCCCAGTTACAGACTCAGAATGAAATCATTTCTGTTAATAACGATAATTTTTGCTGTAGGACTATGTTCCGCAGGGATTAATGATCATCTCTCCCACAAAGGAGAACATGGAATTAATTCCTTTTTAGGCCTCTCCTATCTGACAGCTAAGAAAACCAACCAAAGTGCCTGCTGGGTGTGTGCCGCATTACCCAAATATGTACAGGGAGGACTTCCTATGGGGGCCATTCCTTGGCGTCTCGTGGAAGTCATAGGCATGATCATTTGGAGGGATAATTTAGGAGATTTTAATATGACAAACTATGGGGGTTGCCATAACACGACTTGAACCTGCACAACATTACAATATCTACAGGAGCGAGGCTTAGAGCCCACGCGTTTCACAGGCTCTTACGCTCCTAAATATAATAGAAGCCATACACCACCATACCTGACTCTAAATAAGGAACATGAGGGAAACATATGTTTTCAGCACACTAATGGTCTGCACTTGGTTGGATGGAGTCATTGCAACCTTACCATCGCTGCAAATATATCCACCTCTACCTTCCAAATTCCAGGATGGGATCGGCACACCCCACAATTTGGTATAAGCTTCTTATTTTCAGAGGCATGGGGAGCGCCAAACAGCCCGGTGGTCTGGCTCATGTTATTTAGGATATCTGGTTCCTCATATCCGTGTTCAAACCCACAGCCCCTTCGGACCTAACCACAGACCACAAAGAAAATTGGCTGATCAAGAATATTATTTAGGTATAATATTTCCACAAGCCGGCATGAACTTTCTGAGTCGAGAGTTAATTCAAATGGCCTCGACTTTAGAAGAGTTAGCAAATTCTACCTCATCTAGTCTGAAGGCTGTTAATGATGAGATGGTAGCCCTCAGAACAGTGGCCATGCAGAACCGACTAGCTTTAGATTATGTACTGGCGGCCCAAGGAGGAACTTGTGCAGTAATTGGCACTGAATGCTGCACATATATTCCTGATAATTCTGAGCACATCTCAGATCTGGCCCAACACATTTACAATGAGGGACAGAAATATCAGAACTATTATACTGAAAATTGGGGAATTGAGTCTTGGGTAAAGTCTGTGTTTGGGACCTGGGGTGGAACCTTTTTACAGTGTTTATTTGTAGGAATAGTATTGTTTATATGAATAATTGTAATTATCACGTGCACAAAAACATGTATCACATCTTGCTATAACCGTGGAACGTACAATGTCATGGCAATACATACCTGTTCGCCAAGAAAGGAAAGATCTGCCCTGACATTGTATGTATAAAAATAGGCTGACGTATGCCATATTTTATAAGGGGGGAATGAAGAAAGAAGTGAAGACGGGGGTTTGAATTTAATCCTTTCTGTAGGGGGTTTAGACTTCTAAGTCACAAGCTGGGGTTTATGGCAGGAAAGGGGGTTAACTGATAGGGATTGCAGATGCAAGCTAGGAACCCCCCTGGGTGTAATCTTAAACTGACCATTTGTCCAGAACATCGTAAACTGGCCAAATACCATGAACCCCCCTCTTTACCATCAGACCGTGTGACGTCAGAAACGGAGAAGAAGACACTATATAACCCAAAAGTTTGTAACAGTACGGGGAACAATACTTCGGTTTTGTTGTTTCTTGCGGGAAACAAGACTTCGGCTTTATTGTTCCTTGCATGCAATAAACTCATCTGTTTTACTTCATCTCGGGATCAAGAACCTTATTCGTTCTGTTACAACAAGATTGATTTTGGAACATAAACATATTACTGTATGCAAACTGTACTGTATACAGTATGTATATGTATATGTATATTTAATGTCTTAATTGTGCCCGTTTAAGTATTGAATATTTATATGGAATTTTACCACTGAAGGGAAATCTTAGTAGCTGAGCATAAAAAGAATAGGAGCATACTGTAATGCGTGTGAAGGCCATAAACGATATTAATTTTGGAACATAAACATACAGTATATGGCTGGTCTCGGTACTTTAAAGAAAAAATACACACCACTATTCCATTTCTCCCTAAACATTTTAAGCATCGAAGTCTTTAACTAACGTGATACCGGAGTCAGCAAGCATACTTTTAGAATTTGATTAAAAGGAAATATAACATGGAATAGCATATCTAAAGAAATTAATAACGATATAATTATATTCATGTACCGCAACACAAGAATAGTACACGCTGTACGATGTCTGTTGATAATGTTTGTAGTGCTTTTTCAACACTCCTCATGCGACCTTACCAGTGGCCCTGTGGGTTAGGTTCCTGACTCCTAAATCACATGTTGCCTGTTCGAATCCAGCTTCTAACAAACATTTCTTTGAAAAAATAAAATGTTTCCCTGGCTCAGAGATTAAATAAAACTTCACTCGCACCAAACAAATTTAGATTTCTAAATATCACAACATGATCGAATTTAAGTCATTTTAATAACAATGAATAGCCACCTATGCGTTACAATATAAACATTTATATTGATTTAAATCGCGTTTAAATCGCCTTTATTTAAAACCCATAAATAAAGCTGATACTGTTTAGACTTTTAATTATTTAAAACTGTATTACAGCAGCACAATGCACAATGCAACGTAAATCGCTATCTTTGTCTTCTGCGTAATAATGTTCAGAAATAAGAAATTAGATTTCTCACAAATGCGCCTTATGATAAGGTTGTTTAATGACAAAGTATTGTTTATCTCATGGCTAAATAGTCAATGAATAAAAAGAATGTGGACCAGGGCAATACTTTGAGTTTACAGCTTGTCCAAGGTCATTCATTATTAATACTATTAGTAATATCTTCGTTAAAGACTTTGATGGCGACAGCTCAAACATGAGAGGTTGAGCTTTATTAGCTCCACCTTGCGGAAATTCCGGATAGTATTATTTTACTTGCGGTATTGTAGGACAATTTACGGTAACTCGCGGTAGACTGCGTAAAGCGCACCGTAAAATAATGCGGTATCGCCCGCTCGTTTTGAATGAATGCATTTGTACAGTAACTATGTTCATGCACAAACAGTGGCATGTTACATTATTAATTTGGGTGTCTCCTCTTGCCAGAAAGCTCTAAATTGCATTTTGAGTGTGGTTTTTGACTTTTTTTAAATTGCAACCCGTAAATAAAGCTGATACTGTTTAGACTTATATTAGGATTTAGACTTATATTAGGATTATATACTTTGTGAAAAAAGATAGTCTTTTAACCTTTTCTGTGAATTCGCTTGTTATCTAACAAATGCATAGAATTTGATTAACAAGGAATATAATATGGAATTGCATATCTAAACAAATTAATAACGATATAATTATATTCATGTACTGTCTGACGGAATAAACTGAAGAGGTTAGTTAATGCGACACGGAATTATTAAGAAATATCACCTCTTTTTACAATTTAGAACAAATGAGAACATTCCACTCAGTGGGCGGTGCATTGTTATCTCAATCAACTGCTAATTCATTTTACAGCACTGGACGACAGGAGAATTTGACTGTATCTGTACAGAATGTGTGTTTCAATCAATACAGTAATTGATTAAAATCGCAATCGCGTGTTTAATTAAATGCCTTTTTGATTCACAATCTGAAAATGTAAACCGCGGTAAAGTCACCTTGAATTTAAAAAAAAACGATTTTGGCACGCCTGTAGCATTTTCACGAAACCTCCTTGAGTTGTGAGAACACTTGCTTTGTGTATAAAGTACATTGTGAATGTTTTCACAGCCTTCACTTTGTCGTTTTTATGCCATTTTTTTGACCATGCACGAATATTCCTATGTCCGTATCTTCGCAAGGGAATCAGTGCGACTTTTAATACTAAATACTAATACTAATACTTTCCACCCCCTCTACATTCTCAGAATAGAACAGACTAACCTTCTAATGAAAGACGGTCCACCCCCCACGGACAGGAAAAGTGCCCACAGGCACTTAAACTTAATATGGTCAGTAACAGTAAACAGTAACATGGTCAGAAGGAGCCCGTACAAACGTTTCCGAAATAACCACATGTAAGACTCTGATGCTTAAAATGTTTAGGGAGAAAGTGGAATACTGATGTGTATTTTTTCTTTAAACTACCAATACCAGCCATATACAGTCTGTAACATAGGGATTTCTATATGTCTTTATATAGTGGTTACATTAGTGACAAAGGCTAAACTTTTAGCTTCAGTAACGCGTACGCCGTATGGCATACATGTTTGTTTTGGGTTTTGCTTGTTCACATATCTCCCCTTTTTATAAAATGACATGGTTGAAAACTGTTCCAGAGCCACTATAGTTTCATCAGTGTAAAGTAGATCATGAAATGCCTCTCCCTGTTCAATCCACTGGAAAAAAGAAAACGAGCATAAAGCGTCTGATGGTCATAAATAATATTCATTTAGGAACAGCATCAGAGATATGTTTTTAACTGCACTGCATCAGAGAGAATACCATAGTGTGTTTTTTTTTACTCCCTGGTGGGAGAATCAGTATGGCTCAGAGATTAAATAAAACTTCACTCGCACCAAACAAATTTAGATTTCTAAATATCACAACATGATCGAATTTAAGTCATTTTAATAACAATGAATAGTCACCTAGGCGTTACAATATAAACATTTATATTGATTTAAATCGCGTTTTGATTTAAATCGCAAACACGGGTTTAAGTATATGTGTTTTTTGATTCACAATCAGACAAATAAATTGCAATTAACCCTTGTATGTGCTGTCCTTAAGGTGATATCACATAAAGGTGATATGTAAAATAATGTTTTTTATTATTGTTATAGAGAAACATGATCAGATTTTCCCCGGTTCAGAAAAAAAGATCTAAAGTATACTACTTTGTCACTAGTATACTTTTAATACAGTCTTTGCTGTGCTCTTGAGGATCCTTGTGATATTTCGAGCTCTGGTTGAATGATAAGTGTTGCAGTTTAAATAATTTTTGTAGTTAAAAATTATGAAACGCTCTGTTAAAAGCAAGGGAGTTTTTAAATTAAACAAATAATTTAAATAATAATTTTTAGTTTTTAATAAAATGCTTTTATTCACTCATAATTTGACAATTTCAGGGACTAAGGAAGGACTGAGGGAATTGTCATCTGTTGTTGAAGTTCTGTGAGCTCGGTGACTTTGAGACTATTTGTTATCCCAGGTTGTTTGAATCGCCACAATTCAAATAGAGAAAAAAGAGCTGACTGACAAGATTTAAGATGTGGCTGTCAATGTTGAATTAAAAAAAACACGTTGCCCAACGTTAGTTGCATTGCTTGAAAAATTATTTTATTTCGATAGACTGGATAAGTAATTCAAGTGTTTTTTTAACTTCCTGAAAAACAAATAATAATTTAACTATATGTGCAAACGTTTTATGATATGTCGCTATTGTGAATGTCTGTGGAGTGTATCTTATTTGCCTGTCTGTCCTGGCTGTGCTCTCTCGCTCGCTCGCTCGCCCTCCCCCCCCCCTCTCTCAATTCAATTCAAGGTGCTTTATTAGCATGACAGATGGGTACAATCAGTGTTGGGTATTTACTTTGCTTTGAGATTCCACTTTTAAAGGTGATATATAAAATCAAGGCTTTAACTTGCTTTAACTCCGGAAGTCTGAGTTCTTGTGTCTGTCCATCCGATCCCGAAAGTATTACAATATGTATCTTTATAGCAGGTGGTGTACAGCTTTTTAGTATAGATTACACTTTTCTAAAATGTATTTAAAAAATAAAAACGATTACAATCTAATCTTTCCACGTTTGATCCCAAGATCCCAAGAAAAATAAATCTAAATGGGGAGAAAGCTATGCTGAAAGTTTATTAAGATACTTAGAAGACAAAGATATCAATTAATGTTGCATTTGTCTGATTTTGAATCAAAAAACACATATATTTAAACCCGCGTTTGCGATTTAAATCAATATAAATGTTTATATTGTAACACCTAGGTGACTATTCATTGATATTAAAATGACTTAAATTCGATCATGTTGTGATATTTAGAAATATAAAGTTGTTTGGTGCGAGTGAGGTTTTATTTAATCTCTGACCAAGGGAAACGTTTCATTTTTTTAAAGAAATGTTTGTTAAAAAAAAAAGTCATGGTTCCACAGTGGGATTCGATCACAGACCATGTGACATGGGAGTCAGGAACCTAACCCACAATGTCACCAGCAAGGTCGCATGCAGAGTGCTGAAAAAGCACTACAGAAACATTATCAACAGACAATGTACAGCGTGTACTATCCTTGTGTTGCGGTACATGAATATAATTATATCGTTATTAATTTCTTTAGATACGCGATTCCATATTATATTCCCTTTTAATCAAAGTCTAAAAGTATGCTTGTTGACTCCGGTATCTCGTTAATTAAAGACTTCGATGCTTAAAATGTTTAGGGAGAAATGGAATACTGGTGTGTATTTTTTCTTTAAAGTACCGAGACCAGCCATATACTGTATGTTTATGTTCCAAAATTAATATCGTTTATGGCCTTCACACGCGTTACAGTATGCTCCTATTCTTTTTATGCTCAGCTACTAAGATTTCCCTTCAGTGGTAAAATTCCATATAAATATTCAATACTACAACGGGCAGAGTAAAGACGTTTACTGTAAATCTTTCTACGACAGACCAACGGACCACGAGTGCCCCTGTCGGTCAACCAATCACGTACCGCGGTACCGCGCGTCATAGTGGTAAAATTCCATATAAATATTCAAAACTAAGGCGATTTAAATGTGCACAGTAAAGACATTAAATGATTAAATCTTTTTACTACCAACCAATGCACCACGAGTGCCCCTGTCGGTCATTTTGGCCAGCCAATCACTTACTGTGGTGCCCTACGGTGCTCCGCGGTGGCTTGTGGGTAGATTACCGTTCCGCGGGTTTGTACCGCGCATTTTGAATGGCTGCCTCTGTATATAAGTGTAAGCTATTATTATTATTATTATATGTATTAGTATTGGGAAAATGGAAGTGGAATTACTGACGTTGCTTAATGTATATGTCCCACCTGGTAGTGATTTTAATTTTTATAAAAAAAATGTTCGATTTGATGGCTAATGCACAAGGGATACTGATTTGTGGAGGTGATTGGAATGTGCGTCTTAACCCAGGCTTGATTCTACAGATATATCTTCTCAGAGGGCTAAGTCATTGCATAAAAAGATTAATTTACTGAAAGGGGAAATGGGAATAATAGATCTCTGGAGCAATGTCTATCCAAGTGGGCATGATTACACTCACTATTCCTTCCCTCATTCATTATATACAAGGATTGATTATTTTTATATATATCAGAGAGTTAGTCATAGGATTCAATGTTGCGATATTGGTAGAATTGATTTTTCAGACCATGCTCCTACTGTATTTCATTGTCCAACCGATTAAGTAACAATCGATACAAACAGGTAAATACTTACGCAAGTAACATATTTTGTTTTTTGATCATGTTTGCTGTTTTAAGAGACATAACTTCTTTCACCCATAAAACTGAAACAGGGTTTCTATGTACTGGTGCAGGTACTGGCTGTGCAGCTGATAGAGAGAGCCTCCTGGAACATCAGTCTGCGCTGGAGAGTCACAACAATCTGGACTCTGAAGGGAAAGTGATTTAAAATAAGTTATAAATGTTTATAGATTGTGAATCTATAGGGTATAAGAACAGAATAACCTGAGTGTGACAGTCAGGGTGAGTCACTGCTTAAGAGGAGCCAGCTGTCAGTTGTTATAGTGCTGATGCTGGACAGCTGAGCTCCTCCCTGTTTAAATATCTGGCCTCTTGTCAGCAGGGTGTGAAGCAGCCAGGAGAGCTAGATAAGGAGCATACCTGCACTCTGTGGGACAGCCCAGTATCTGAAAGAGAGACTGAGAGAAATACACAGAGAGAGAGGGATTCTGTCCAGTTGCACTCATTATTTTTAAACAGCTTGCAACACCTAGATAATACTGTACATTTTTCATTAACTCAAAGGTTGTAATAGCATATTCAGGCATAATATTTAGAAAGATAATATTCTTTTTCAGAAAAGGTTTCCTCTTCATCTTCACATTCAGGCAGGAGCCCCAGTGTCCCCAGCAGTAAAATCAGTGACATCATTGTCCTGTGTGTCAGTGACTCTGAAAGGGCTGTGTTTTAACTAGAAGTAAACAGATTCATGTTTCCCACAATTGTACTCATGTGTGTGGGGTCACCTGCTGAAAATCAGCACTGCACAGCCAAACAAAAATGTGAAAGTGAATGTACAGTACAAAAGACTGTACCCAGCTTGTACCCCTTCAGATTGCAGTCGCTCTCCTAGTGACAGCAGCAGGAGCAGAGAAGAACTTTTCGAAGCTCAAGTTGATTAAAACACACCTGAGGTCTAAATTACAGGCAAATTAATTTATAGATTTAATAAATCTTTCCCATCTGCTAAGCCTGACTGATCTCATCTGCCTTGGTATTGAGTGCACTTGTATTTTTCAAAATTTCTTACATAATTTTATATTTATTCCTGCAATTCCTTTCTACAAAGGTTTCAGTGCAGTACTCTGATTTACTCAAATTTGGAAGTAACAGAGATCCTGTTTGTCATTATGTATTGTTGTTAATGCTCCTTTGTATTACTTTCAATGTTAGAATATGTTATCTTTGTAAAAGGTGTGCCTCATGTGTCCTGTGTATAAGTTCGTTATTATGTTACGTTCTGTTTTTTTCTAACTCCCCTCCCATGCAGGAATCCATTTTTGGAAGTGGGCGTTGTCACACCCTGTACACCTAGAGGGTGCTGCTCTCCTGTCCTGTTCCTTGTTCCCTGTGATTATTCATGTCTTTCTGGTGTGTCTTGTTGTGTAGCCTATTTACTTCCTGCTTCTGCTCTGCTCCTCGCTCAGCATTGAGGTTCGGATGTCCTGAAACCCGCCTTGCACCAGGTCACTCCTGTCCTTGACCTGAGGGCATAGGTTTCTATATGGCATGTCCTGAACAGCTGAACCCGGGCTAACCCCCATCTCTCCGCTATGCATAGGGTCTTTTATGCTCTCCTGCCATTCCACGGTTCATCCCTTCCGACATCCGTGACAGGTGTATGCCTAAATTAAGTCTCTCTCTCTGGATTGGTTGAAGAGAGCGGTCCAGTTTTAAATGCCGGTACAGGACTTCCTCAGATGAGTTTGAAGTGAGGTGTAAGAAGAAGAACGGTGAAAATGAGAGAGGTGTCAGACTTGTTTTCTTAGCTGTGGTGTTGGGATTGTTGTAGCACCTGTGTTTTGTTTATTTTTTTCCGTTATAGCTTAGTTTAGTACAGAGTAGAAAGATAGCTTGGTAAAGACTTTTCTTTGGCTTTGCTTCTTTCTCGGATACATGGGTTGTGGAATAGTGTAGTTAGTTGATTTTTTTACTTCCTAGTTTTTTCCACCATCCTACACATAGCCGGGGGTGTATTTCTGTCTGTTAAACCTTGGCTCATATGTTAGTCCCCAAATGCCCCTAGACTGAGCCATTTTGGCGATGTAACATATGTGTTCATCAAAGCTGTATATAATTCATCTTAAAGTGATATCTTATAATTTGTTATCAATGAAGGCCTGTTTCCTCTCTCATCATGCTGTCTGCAACAACACCTGTGGCTCCCGCCCATCACACTATTACACTTAAAAAGCTCTTGCAATGCCCACAAGAGGGTGCTCATTGCCAACATCAACATTATCAATATCACTGAGCTGCTCTGTTTCTGTCTCTACCTGGCGTGAGGGGGTTCCAGCCTATCAGTCTTCTTCCTCTTCTCTCCAGCTCTATCAGGCTAATCTCCTTGTCTCCTATCTCCTCTCACACTGGGCATATTTTATCCTCATGTACTTTTCAAAACGACCCACTTTTCACACAACATTATAGGGCAGTTAATAAAAGCTTAACTGTGGCTATCTTTACCTGTACTCGCGAATTAAGAAATGGGACACTTTTACATCCCTGATTTCTTCTGAAAATTATTATATTATATTTGCAAAAGATCTATTCTTGAGTGGGTCCTCCCTTGTCTTTAAAGTCTTTTGTACTGTACCACTGATGGTTTCTTTAACTTATAGCTCAAGGGCTGCTTGTTTTGCTGCTGCTATTAAACATTCCTAATCAACAGCAGTGTATTCTTTATCTCAGATTTTACATTCCAGGTGTTTACAGCTGCCATTCAAGTGTTTGTACCATACACATCTGTCCCATGTCAATATGGTTGTGCATGTCCCAACATGTGTGGCACAGTTCCATTAAAAGAATCAACTAAAGTAAACCAGAAGCTTAATGATAATAATTGCTTACACCTTTATAGCGCTTTTCTGGACACTCCACTCAAAGCACTTAACAAGTAATGGGGACTCCCCTCCACCACCACCAATGCGCAGCATCCACCTGGATGATGCGACAACAGCCATAATGTGCCAGAACGCTCACCACAAATCGGCTATCAGTGGGGAGGAAACAGAGTAATGAAGCCAATTCAAAGAAGGAGATTATTAGGAGGCCATGATTGGTAAGGACCAATGGGAAATTTGGCCAGGATGTCGGGGTTACACCACTACTCTTTTCGAGGAACGCCCTGGTATTTTTAATGACCACAGAGAGTCAGGACCTCGGTTTTACTTCTCATCCAAAATACAAAACATTTTTACAGTATAATGTCCCCATCACTATACTGGGACATTAGGACCCACATAGTCCACAAGGTGAGCACCCCTTGCTGGCCCCACTAACACCTCTTCCAGAAGGCCTCCCATCAAGCTATTGATCAGGCTCACACCTGCTAAGCTTCAGTGGGTTGCCAGTTGTGAGTTGCAGGGTAATATAGCTACTGTCCCCAATTTTTCTTACATTCTGGGTAAATTATTAAGATTGCCAAGTGTAGGATAAAAGACAGAAGACAAGCCAGTTAAAAAAGAGACCAGAACAGAAAGAGAAAAAAAGAGTGGATAAGAGGGTACAGAACATAAATTGGTGGTCAGGTAAGAGGTCCTTGTCCAGGTAATCCATAAAGACCAGATTGGAGCTGAGTATTTGTACCTTGCCAAGAGCGAACTATGATTTCCTGAGTGAGGAATCCCTTGGTTAAAAACAGCCTTTCTTGATTAGTTGGTGCATTTTAGAATAGGAAAATAGGTTCCCATTCATTTTATGGCATCCAGACTTAGAGAAATATAACCACAGGGTGTAATCTATTTACTTTAGGCAGTTTTATCTTATTCTAGTAAGCGTAAACAGTAAGAAATGTCAGCAAGTTGTCTGCCCTGCAGGAGTGTCCCAACACTGAGCTCAGTAAATACTGACATTGAGCAAGACCATTTCCCGCTCTTCTGCTGAAGAATTTCCCAAAACATTCTTCAGGTTTTCTCAATTACCAGGTGGCCAAATCAGCTCATGGCCATAACACAGCCAAGTGACAGCAAGCCATATCTCTTTGACTGCAGAAGAAAAGAGGAAAACCAACACAAAACCCAAACAAGCTCCAACTGTTTTCACAGCTCAGATTTCATCTAACTGTCTGTGACATGATTTGTAAACAGGAAGGAGATTTGCATACCTGTGCCGCCTTACTGCTCCAAGCACTTTAAGACTCACAGTGTGGATCAGTCACTGATCAGCCCTTTCAGAGTCACTGACTCACACAGGACAATGATGCCACTGATTCTACTGCTGGGGACACTGGTGCTCTTTGCTCAAGGTGAGGATTAAAGTCTTTGTCTTAGACTTAATATTAACATGTGTCATAAGTACAAAAGGTAAGTTCTAATTCCTCAGTGTAAATGTAGCACATGTGTTTTCTGAGACAAGTTCATACACAAATGTTTACTGTATAACAAGCAAGTATTAACAATTCTTTTTGTTACCATCTCACTTTCAGAGTCCAGTGGACAGATTGTTCTGATTGTTCAGTCTCCAGCTCAGTCTGTTCTCCCAGGAAGCTCTGTCTTGATCAGCTGTACAACTAGTCAGTCTGTTAGCAGCTATCTCAACTGGTACCTGCAGAAACCTGGCCAGGCTCCACAGCTCCTGATATATTATACCTCCAACCATCAGTCTGGGATTCCTGACCGTTTCAGTGGCAGTGGGTCTGGGTCACAGTATAAACTAACCATCACAGGAGTCCAGGCTGAAGATGCAGGAGATTATTAATGTCAGCAGGGTGTAAGCTTCCCTTTCACACAGTGATACACGTCTGTATAAAAACCTCTCTCAGCTCTACAGGAGCTGCTCGGGCTCATCAACAGGAACTACAGAGGACTGAGAGCAGCTGCAGAGCTGCTTCTTCTGCACTGAACTGAGCTGGGTTTGTATATCATTTATGAAATCTATTCTTATATTAAATTTAAAAAGTAATCTGTAACTAAAGTACAGTTATTGTTCTTAATGTTCTGATACAGAATATGAAAATATGTTATTTTCTTCTAAGAGTTGCATTACTTTACTGTTTTAAATTTACAATAAACAAAAACCTTTTTTCAAGTTAAACAATGAAAGTGATAGAAAGTGGACAAATCTCTAACTAGAGCTAAACATTAGATTTACTCCTCACCAAAATAATATTACAAATGGGGGGGTTACAAAAAAGGGAATAGCAGACAATGACCAAGCAGATTATATATAGACAAATATACCCAAACAGTTGATATGATTAGAGGCACATGAGTTCTTTGTTTTCTGGGACAGCTATGGTGGAAAGAGAAATAATGAACACTCACTGGGTTAAACAATATTTATGTCATTTATGTCATTATGTCATTTATGGTTACAATATTTATGTCATTTACATATTTACAATAAAAACTGGTTCAAGTAGGGGCTGCGTCAGCATTCGTAGGCTACAAAGGAACAAGTAAGGATTTATTCCATGCTGAAAAGAGAAGAAGAGAAACAACGTTTTGGCTGTGGAGACTGAAACACCTTCCACAGACACCTGAAGAAGGCTCCACAAATGTTATGTTTCTTTTTTTGTCTTTTCAGCATGGAATAAACCCTTACTTGTTCGTTTACAATAAAAAGAATGTGGATTTTAAAATGGCTAAAACTGTTACATTTATTGTAACATGATGGATTTTGATATGCATATGATAAAGATGGCGAACCCTAAATAAAGAAACTGCTTTTAAAACTTAGCTCTGTAGCATTTAAGACTGCTTTTCCCCCACAGTAAGGTCTTTATATCTCCCAGAACCACCAGTGCACCCACAGTCCAGCACCAGACTTTAGTCTTGCATAAATGCAATTTATTCTTTAGTGATTACAACATGTCTCACTGTGTACTGTGTACAAAACATTGAACCCACGACACACAAAGTTTCTCCGAGGGACACACTCGATCACCAGAGGTTCAATAGCCCATTTACTGTAGGTGGAAAAGAAAATGGTCCTTCAATATTCTTTTCCTTATACAGTACATCAATTCATGAACAAGGAAACCATTTGTCCCCAATAGTTGCTGTTTGGAAGAAGAAGCAAGAACTCCCCACAGTCCAGTCTCCCCAGTCTCTGTACTGGAAATCCTCCCACAGGCACTGCTCCACTCTGTCTGTGTCCTCAGTACCGACTCTGCAGCCCCGTTCATTTGTTCTGCCCCCAGGAAAACGAAGTTCTAGCACAGGGCCTCAGTTCTGGCACTAAGGTCTTTCCTCTCTCCTGTCTTACAGAAGACAGCTTCTCCTGCTCTGCCCATCATACATAAAGGCCGGTGTTTCCTTTTCTGCTTCCCCTCTGCCTCAAGTGTGGTCCGGAGTGGATCAGCACCACCTCAACTTTCCCCGTGTCAATTTCCAAGGTGTAATAATTGTAGGGACAAGGCCTATTATTTCACTTAGAATTAAGTGATATTAAGTATTTCTAAAAATCTTTGGGTGCCTGGACCAAACAGCCTGTTGCCTGTCACAGGAATGTAGTGAAAGAGGCTCTTCTCTGTGTTCAGCCACAGTATGACCTTTGTGTGAGAGCAAGTGAGGGAGACCATTTTATCTTTTGTATAAGGATCTCTCCCGGGACAATGCAGAACCATTATCAATTCTCCCTTAAGATAGATGTTGACTGCTAGCATCTGGATGTCTGGTAGAGTGACATAGGCACATCCAGAAATAATCAGAATCAGAATCACTTTTATTCGCCATTATGTGTCAGTAACAGGAATTTGCCTTGGCACATTTGGAACCTGCTCAACACAAAAATCATAGAGGTGCAAAAGGAGCATTAACATTACTATAATAATTACATTGGACAATATACAAAAGGTGGGAAGTCACAAAAACACAGTCACAATACGTGCTCATAGTTCAGTACAGATATGCAGAACATATAGACATTTATAAGACACAAGAACATTCACATTTTACAGTACAGTGGAAATGTACAAACAATCAACATTATAGTATATGCAGGACACATTGTAAGTTCAGAGCATATGCGAAAGTACAGTCTGAGGAGTTAGCTGCAACTATGTAAAGATGTTGGGAAAACCCACTGGTTCTTGTGCAAAATCTACAAGATATACTGTATGAACCAAGTTGGCGATAATACTAACTCAACGTTTTTCAGCTGAAATAGGGAGTTGTAGGAGGAGGATGCTGGTTAAGCAGAAATATGGCATTGGGTAAGGAACTGTTCAAGTGTCTGTTGGTTTTGGTTTTTATTACTTTGAAGCATTTTCCAGAGGGAAGCTTTTGAAATAAGTGATGTCCAGGGTTGGAGGGATCTGCAGCAATCTTGGTGGCCGGATTTACTTCTCTAGATTTGTAAAGCATGGCAAGGAATGGAAGATAAGGCGCTGCAATTGGTTTTTGGACTGTGCAGTAGCGGAGCCAAACCAGACAACAATAAAGGAAATTATCACACTTTCAAAAATTGCTCTGTAGAATATGAGAATAGATTGTGCAATGCCAAGCTTCTCAGGATGTCTCAAAAAGTACATGCTCTGCTGTGCTTTCTCTATAATGGAAAAATGTTTTCATCCCAGTGGAGAGTGTTAGAGATAATATGACCCAGGAATTTGCAGGATTCCACCACATTGACAGTAATGTCCTTAATTACCAGGGGAGGAAGGTGCTGGAGGGTGCTTTCTGAAGTCAATTATCTACAGTTTTAGTGGTGTTGAGATCTAAGTTGTTAGTGATACACCACGTTGTGAGGTGATCCACTTCCTTTCTGTACCTGCTCTCATTGCCATTTGTGACGAGGCCTATAAGAGTGGTGTCGTCTGCAAACTTGATAAATTTAACTGAGGGGTCGCCAGAAGTGCAGTCATTGGTGTACAAGGAATAGAGTAGAGGAGAGAGCACACTTGTGCTGATAGTTTGACAGGTTGAAAGATAGGGACCCACACGAACATACTGCTTATGGTTAGTCAGAAAGTCGAGAATCCATTTACAAATGGACTGGCTTACATTCATTTCTGAGAGTTTGCTAGGAATGATTGTGTTGAATGCTGAGCTAAAATCCACAAACAGGATTCTAGCGAGCATGCCTCTAAGGTCCAGATGTAGCAGGACAAAGTGTACGCCCATATTCACAGCATCATCCACTGACCTATTAGCCCTAGATGCAAACTGCAGGGGATTAAGGTGAGTAGCAGTGACAGTCTTCAGGTTATTGAGAATCAAGTGTTTAAATGCATTAATTATCACTGATGTTAGTGCGATGGGTATGTAGTCATTGAGGCAGGTTATTTTGTCCTTTTTTGGAACAGGAACAATGATTGAAGATTTAAAGCAGTGCAATTTAAATTCACTGCTTTATCAGTGCCTGCTATGAATCCTTAAGGTGTCCATCCTGCAATGTTGTTATGAACAATATCAAGTGCATATCTGCTATCAGCATATACTGTATTGTGAAGTCTTTTAGATGACGTCTACTGGTTTTACATCCATTCCCGGAGGACATTAATCTTGGGTTCCACTTTGGTGGCTGAATTAAACTATCCTGTTGCTGTTTACTGAGCACTATTCAAAAGTAGGTGATGTAACTGCTCAGTGTAAATGAAATAGTTTTTGAGGGTCAGTAATGCCCAATGCTGAAGCAGCAGTTCATCAGATTTTGCTCTGTGCAAGATCTTAGGGGAACTGTCAGTCCTCCCTTCATTCTTTCAATCAACATTAACAACAAACTTCTATTAGTCTTTTTGTTACAGTTAAATTGTTTTTTTATTGTTGAAACGTATCTACTTACATCCTGTATTTTCCTCAGCATATTTTATAAATTGGCAGCAATAGGTGTGAAACAAGCAGTTCTATTATCCAGATGCTTATAATCAATAGAGAATCTCCAGGAGCCATCTCAAGCTGGGACTTGACATACTGACAAATGTTTATTGGATATCATTGGAGATACCATACCCTTAGCACAGCTATTGGATTTCTTTGAAATCTGCTTCAGTTTCTTTCATTGTTTCATAAGGTTATGTGGTTGACCTTTATTTACAATTTCCACACATTCACCTCAATAATTTTTCAACACCGCCTATACTTTAGTGTGGTTCTTAAAAATAATACCTATATCTTTTTTTTAGTTTCAATGTGATTCTAGCCTTGTTTGTTCCCATTTGACTAAATTCATGTTGTATTCTGTATTATTTTAGTTCCTGTAAAAAAAATTAGAACTATGTTTTGTGTTAGTGGTAAGGTATGACCAATCCTTGGCAAATATTCCAGGTTATGGTGTTTAACCCTGTGTATTCCTTGTTGTGGATAAACAAGTGATAATTTGTAATAATTTAATCATTTGTGTACTGCCCATATCGATTACCAAAAAGGCCCCAGATCAGAGCAGTACAAGAAGTGATTTTGTGAAAAATAGCAGTAATTGGTTTGCGCCTAGCAGGGTTGTTAACAGAAGAAGTGGTCAACTTGAAAGAACAGGATGTAAACCACCCGAAACTGAATCAAACCCACCTCACCAGTTTGTACTGCAAGAGGCTATACTGTGTTAGAAATCTTTAGTAAGTTGTCTGTTCTGAGAGGCAGACTCCTCACTATGGTGTTGCATATAATGGCTGAATCTGCACAAGGGTGACTCCTGCTCCTCTGTTGAACAACCATGGGAAGAAAAAAACAAACTTCACAAAAAACAAGATCATCTTTCTTTATAGCATAAATAAATGCGGATTGAAAGATGAAAAATATTTTTTCTCAATTGTGTGCACATCCAAAGATGACTGAACTTTTCAGAGAAATGTGGTTATCTTATAAAGTTGACCATATGGGAGCAGTGATGTTTTTCACTCAATATGGGAATGAAATTTCTTTGCTTGTTTTCAGAAATTATGAAAGCAATGTTAAAAGTCAAACCCCTGTATCTGAGATGATAATTTAAGAAAAGTACAACATTATTTGAAGTAGTAGTTCAGGTGGGTAGCTGTGTCAGCATGTGTAGACTGCAAAGGAATATAGGTTTATTCCATGCTGAAAAGAGAAGAAAGAAAATACAGTGTTTCGGCTGTGGAGCCTTCTTCAGGTGTGAGAAAGACAGGGCAGTAAGCAAAGATAATGTAGTGGGAGAACAAGAGCTGGGAGAGAGGAGAAGAGAGGGGAGGAGCAGGGGACAGAAAGAGAGGCCAATCAGGAAGTATGAAGTCAGTATAGGTGAGGAGGGTGTGAAATGAAACCTACAATGAATAGAGAGAATTTAAAAGAAAAGTAGTCTGTCGTTGAGAGAAGGGGGAAGGTGTGATCCTAGCTGCAGGATAATTTTAGTTTCTGTAGTCTTTCTGATGTATGACTTAGGAATTATATTCATTATATGAAGTCTAGTTAAATGACTTTCAGGTGAATTTTCAGGTGACCCATCACTGGAGATGGTATTTTATATTAAGTATACTGTATATTGAAGATATAAATACAGTTTACTGATGTGTCTCAGTTTGAACAATGCCAGTCTATATTTGGAAAACTTGTCTATTTACTAGGTTTTTGATACAAATACATTTAAATTTTGCAATCGCTTTTCCTAGATGTAAAGAGAACCTCCACTGTAACTAGATTAGAGTTTGTTAGTTTACTTTCCTTATATTTCAATTAATACTCAACCTGGCTCTGCAGGTAGTTCTGTTTTTCTGATGAGTTAAAGCATTTATGATGTATCTTACATTTTAAAAATACAGTCTAATAAAATAAAATGTAATGAGAGAGTAGTTGATATTTTACAAAGATGAAGAATTAAAAAAAAAGAAAATTAAAGAAACAATGAGCATTCAGATATTTAAGAGTCTTTATTTTCTGAGTTACCTCTAGAAAAGACATTATAGACTGAAACACCATTTATTGTCACTTACTGAGCAATATATAATTCCAGAAACCTTTCCACTAATTTAAGTCAAACAGGGGAAATAACACAGCATAGCTTCACTGCCTGACATTCACAATGTAATCTGTAGTAGATTTGTGACAATTCCAAAGCTATATTTTACTGCATACATTTACCGACACTGATCACTCTAGCTGAAAAGACAAAAACTTAAAAACTTTGACTAAAAATATTCATCCTTGTTACATAACATATGCCAAATTAACATGCATGTCTTTTCACAGATATCAAATGCTTATTTGCAGTCTGGTTTCATTATGTTGAAGTTTCTGCAGACGTACAGTATTACAGAAAATTAGTCACAGTCATTGTTTCTTGTCTTAACAGTTCTCTCAAGGTGAGTCTTTCCCCGCCAGCAGCCTGATGCTTTCCAAAGGGTTCCAGTTTATATTGAGCTGCAGCAAGAGTACTTTGAATGCTGCTTTCTATTTCTTTGGCAGCAAGGGGCGCACATGCCTGGCCAAATCATTGAAGCCGATCTGGACATAATTGGGAACATTCTCCCCAGGGAAGGAAACGAGCTGGGAGCCCTGGCGATTGACACCCTTGTACAGCACCCAGACACCACCTTTCACTTTGTGGGAAGAAGCTGTGTCGCTGAAAGCGATTTCCTGAAGATTGGTTTCCTCTCGTAGGATCACTTCCCTTCCTTTGTAATTGATATGCTCAAACAGCTGGATTTCAGGGTTGTCCAGTTCATCTGTGATCATCCGTAGGGAAGAAAAGCTTTCTTTGTCATCAAGGATAGGGTACTCTCCTTCCTCAAACACCCATTGCTTTCCAACAAAATTCTTTTCATAATATGCTACCCATGGCGCACCGATAACTTTCAAAGACGAGATGGCGTTGTTGAAGCCCCTTTCCTCTAGGTCATGGACATGGTTCTTGAATTCAGCTGTTCTGCCGGTGAACCCCTCGTTTGTAAAAACAATGATCTTGCTCATTTTGAATGATGGCTGGACGAGGTCAGAGGCTGGGAGAATGCAAGTGCTTCTTATGCAGCTTCTTGTGACTCTGCTGAGAACAGTGACTGTTACCTGGCGAGCAGAGCTGCCCTTTTATCCTAATCTCTTCCAAAGTGGGTGTTGACAAGGACAATGCGATGGGCGTGTCGCATCATTTCGCGTCATATCGCGTCATACCGCATCATATTGTATGCAAATTAGATTATGTTTATAGTATCCGGAATCACCTTGTAAAACCACTAGGTGGAGCTAATAAAGCTTAACCTCTCATGTACAGCATTTGAGCTGTTGCCAGACAACACCTGGTTTTGAATCCCGATCACTGCTGAGGGATAATCTTAAGAAATTAAGTTGTATACTCTTTAGACTTTTAAATTTAAACTGTGTATTACAGCATGTTAATCATTATACATTAAAAAGTTGGTATATTTTATGAAACCAAGATTGCTCAGTTGGACAAAAGTACACAACCAACCACCTTTATCACAAATATTTTAATTGTGCGAAAATATTTTATGCATCAAAGTCTTTACCGAAGATATTTCTAATAGTATTAATAATGAATGACCTTGGACAAGCTGTAAACTCAAAGTATTACCCTGGTCCACATTCTTTGTAACCGTCTTTGTAAACCAAAATACTAACAAAAAGTAACACCACAGCATTTTGTTGATCCGACACATTCCTTTCCAATCATACAAAGTAAGTCTTGCCTTTCACACGCTCATAAAATATATTAATTTAGGAACATAAGCATATTACTGTATGTAAACTGTACTGTATATTGCTGGTTTTGGTAGCTAAAGAAAAAATACACACCAGTATTCCATTTCTCCCTAAGCATTTTAAGCATCAAAGTCTTACATGTGATTATTTCGGAAACGTTTTTACGTGCTCCTTCTGACTATATTACTGCACATTTATATACTTTGTGAAAAGTGATCGTTTTAACTTTTTCTGCGAATACGCTCGTTATCGGAGTAGACAAGAGCATTCTTTTAGAATTGGATTAATAGGGAATATAATATGGATTTAATATGGATAAAACAATATAATTATATGTACTTTGTACTGTTGCACAAACAATCAAATCCATTGATATGTGTACTTCTGTTTCACTGTTTAGCATGTGTCTGTGGCATGATGGCTTAAGTGACTGACTTATAAGGCTAAGGTCGGGTGTTCGTATCTGGCTATCGTCAAGAGTTTTCTTTTAACAAATAAACATTTCTTTGAAAAACTAAAATAGCAAATATTATGGACACTACTGTATATTGACATTTTTTATATTTCTAAATATCACAACATGTTCAAAGCTAAGTCATTTATTTATAACAACGAATAATTTCAAACTGCTACTGATATTATTACTGACTAAATATTATCAAAACTATATTGAATTTGTTGGTCTTTCTAAATATCACAAAACATTCAAAGTTAAATGAGTTGAGCGATTACCATTTTCCATGAATTCTTGCGCTCGTTATCGCAGTAAGAGAAACTCATACTTTTCAGAATTTAATTATTTAAGCAATAAGGCATGAGAGGCCGTGCTATATTGTGGATTTAGTCACAGTTAAAAGGTGGTGTAAGGCCTGACGCGATGCAGGGGGCCGGCAACCCTTTTAACTGTGACTATATCCACGATATAGCACAAGCCTCAAGTGCCTTATTGCTTTTATAAAACTGTCCCCAAATATGCGATTGCTGTATAGAATGAATTTTAATTTAAAAAAATTATTTAACATGAAAATAAAGCTGTATACGTTCCTTCGCCTGAGAATATAGTCCGTCATTGCTATGCAATGCAGAAACACAGCCACAAGTAACATTAACTAGCAAAGAGAGGACATTAGCTTGCCAATATGATAAAGGAATACATTTTTTGTTTATTTCTTTAGCACATTTAATTTAACATTTCCATCGATCGTACAAGCACTGAAAACTGTCCAATCCCTAGTTCGTCAGGCATTTTCTTTTTCGCTGCGGGAGTGCTCCCACTGGTACTGGTCTCAGTGCCTTCTAGGATATAACGCCAGCGATTTGTTGTTAAAATTGGGTTTCCAATAACGCCGTAGCGAACTCTTGCTTTTATGTCCACTATAACAGACATAATCTCCCTTGCTTTTAACCGAGCATTTCATAATTTCTAAGAATGAAAATTATTTAAACGATGCAACATTTATCATTCAACGAGAGCTCAAAATATCATAAGGATCCTCAAGAGCGCAACAAAGACAGCAGAAAAAGATACTTGTATCAGATACATGAGAATCCAAGCTTTTTTATCTATGCTTTCTTACATACGCTAAGAAGTAGTCTTTAAAATTTCTTTATCACACAGTAAAAAGTCAAATTTCCGGGGTGTGCGTGTATCAGAGAATATAGCTTCAAAAGTGTGACAGCCAATCAGATTTCAGGACCGGAATTATCCGTTTTATAATAGGGAATATAATATGGAATCATGCATCGAAAGAAATTAATAATTATATCAATTTAAGGATCTAAATATCTAAATAAATGTATCTATATAGCCGGTAGTATTACTGTATTCCACTTTCTTTGTAAACACGTTTTATTAACACCCAAATTGCAGCCGGTGCGAAAGAGAAAAAAGTGAATCCTGTTTTTTGTTATTGTCTGTAGCTCAAATCCTGCTTAACTAAAATTTGATTTTGATTTTATCTAATAAGTTGGATGTCAATCTCAGACACATTATTTCTTTTCTGGTTACCTGGAAAATATAGTGAAATATTGTTTTTCTGAAGAACCTTGATTTGGATCATTTCTGCATCTCACTGGAGGTGCAACTCAGAGTTCAAATGAACTTGTTCCTTTTTCCAGTTAACCAGGAGTGACTCAGAGTTCGTTACGACTTAACTGGAAAAAGGGTGTGAGGGTAAATATGCAATTTGTGTTATTTTTTCTGAAATACCATTGATTGGTGACATTTCTGCATCTTACTTGAGATACAGCTCAGAGTTGAAGGACCATAAGATAAGATCACTTTATTGGCCATATACAATTTATTGCATTGGGAATTTGTCTTTTCACATACCCCAGCTTCCTCTCCATGAGACACACAGACAAGGAGAGAAGGCTTGGGTTCAGAGTGCAGGGTCAGCCATTGTACAGCACCCCTGGAGCAGCTGGGGTGAAGGGCCTTGCTCAGGGGCCCTACAGAGTAGGATACTTCTACCAGCCACAGGCACAGATCCTTGGCCACAGAGCCACCGCTCCACAGGATGGAGTGTGTTTATTTACATTCTCAGTTGTTCATAAATATTCTAATTGTAATCTAATTATATATAATTCTAATTATTTTGTTACAGACAAAGACTCCTTCAAAACTGGATCTTGTTATCCCTTAAGTTGGATGTTAATCTCAGACACATTTTTTATTTTCTGGTTAACTGGAAAATATGGTGAAATATTGTTTTTCTGAAGAACATTGATTTGGATCAATGTTCTTCCAGGAGTGACTCAGAGTTCGTTACGACCTAACTGGAAAGGTGTGAGGGTAAATATGCAATTTGTGTTTTTTTTTTCTAGAAGACAATTGATTTCTGACATTTCTGCATCTCACTTAAGATTAAGACAATCAATTGTCTTCTAGAAAAAAAAAACACAAATTGCATATTTACCCTCACACCCTTTTTCCAGTTAAGTCGTAACGAACTCTGAGTCACTCCTGGTTAACTGGAAAAAGGAACAAGTTCATTTGAACTCTGAGTTGCACCTCCAGTGAGATGCAGAAATGATCCAAATCAAGGTTCTTCAGAAAAACAATATTTCACTATATTTTCCAGGTAACCAGAAAAGAAATAATGTGTCTGAGATTGACATCCAACTTATTAGATAAAATCAAAATCACCCACGTTTGAATTTCTTAATGTCTTCGGGGCTGAATAATAGCTGTTTTTAAATCCTACAAAGCACTATTGTCTAGTTCCTACTGTAGGTGTGCTCAATGTGCATCACCTGTAACAGTTAATGGCAAGAAACAAAACACCTGTATTTGTGAACATTACTTCAGTTTTCATACAGGTTACCACAGATACAGTTTGTGCCTTCAGCTGTTTCTCCAAAACTGCATCCGATAAGCTTCCTCCTCTTGTCATTTTGTTTGGAGAAAGGAAAGTGAGGATTATTTGAAATATTATGTTTCATTAGATAAATGGGTAACAAGATCCAGTTTTGAAGGAGTCTCTTTGTCTGTAACAAAATAATTAGAATTATATGTATACTGTATATCATTATTAGAGTATTTATGAAAACATTGAGAATGTAAATGGACCCACTTCCATGGCCTTTCAACACTGAGCTGTATCTCAAGTGAGATGCAGAAATGTCAAAATCTATATTCTTCAGAAAAACAATATTTCACAAAGTCCAAGTTTATGTTCACACTCTTTTTCCAGTTAACCAGGAAAGACAAAATGTGTTCTGAGATTGACATCCAACTTAATAGATAAAAACAAAATCACTAACAGATGATGTTCTAAATGTCTAGTGTAAACAGTATGATGGTGGCACTGAACCAGGCACATTAGGATAACCGTCTGGGATGGGTACAGTCAAGTTGTTGAGGCTCAACAGGTGAAACTTTGACCTTTTCATTTTTAATTTTCAGCTTTGAATTAAACATTGCACATTCCTTTCCTGTACAAGTGCACTGATGCAGCTCCCAGCTCAAATGTCTTCATTCTGTGCTATGTTCATGCTATGACCTAAGTTGGCATGGAAAAAGGCTCAGTAGCTGACAAACACAGAGAGGCAAAAACAAAGACAAGTAGAGATTCAGGATAAAGAAAAGAAGTTTAGCAAAGGTCAGGAATACAAAGCAATGCCTGACAAAGCCAAGAGAAGTATTAGGAAATATAAACCTTGAGAGACACAGTGATGGAAATCCATAATGGAGCCCAGAACACAATCCGAGCAGTCTTTAAATATCCCCCTGACAACCGAGAAGGGAACTGTCTCCAGGTGATCTCCTGTCAGGTGATGCCCATGGCAAACAGTGCAGAGAGACTAGTGGATGGAGTAGAGGCTGGCTGCCACTCCAATGATAGCTCAAACCACAGACCAACAGCCAGAGTGACCACAACAGTCTTAAACTGAATTAATAAGGATACTTAATAATTCAATCAAGCTATATAGTAAATAAGGAAATCTAATATTAGTATAAGCCATCCAGTGTGTCGCTTACATGATTGTCTTTCGGGATGGAGATGTCCTGGGAGAGTTCATCTTTGACCACTGTCAGATGGATGTGCACCTTGAATCCAAGGTATAAGCATGAGACACAAGTTTGCTGATGTGAAGATGTAGCAGAGCTACAGGATCTATATGATCCCTTGTCATGATACTGTGTGCAAACCACTCTCTCTCTTTCCTAGCGTTAATCCCACATCAGCAGGGTCCGCTTGTCGGCACATCAGTCTCCATTTGGTGGTTTGAACCAAATCTTTGAGCTGATGTTGCCATTAACTGCGACCGAGAAATACTCCAACTGGCACGTCGCTCCACCTGCCGTCAGAGTGTGAGGGGGGGGGAGGAGAACAAAGTAATGTAGCCAATTCACATAGGGGGGTTATTAGGAGGAACGGGAAATTTGGCCAGGACACCGGGGTTACACCCCTACTCTTTTCATTTGAACTCTGAGTTGTACCTCCAGTGAGATGCAGACATTTTTCAAATCAATGTTCTTCAGAAAAACAATATTCAGAAAAAAACACCCTTTTTCTAGGTAGCCAGGGAAAAAAAAATGTGCCTGTGTGTGGCGTCCAAATTAATAGATAAAATCAAATTTACAAAAGCATGAATTTCTAAATGTCTTAATGGCTGAATGATTAATGTTTATTAACATTTGAGCTTTTGTTTTTTTAAATCCTACAAAGCACTGATTTGCTCAGTTAGCTGCACCTGATACTGTCTGCAGTGAACTAGCTGAATGTGCCACTGATCCAGACACATTACAATAACTGTCTGTTAGGTACAGTCCACCATAGTCCACTACTTGAGGCCCATCAGGTGAAGGTTTGAGCTTCTCATTTCTGTTTTTCAGCACTGAATTAACCTTTATTTGTATAGAACCTGTGACAATACCATACCCTTGATTATTCAAGCTTGAGTACTTCAATCACGCTCATCTGCATTTAAAGTTATAGAGCTGGTGAACAAAAAGGATATATCAATGCAATGAAAGACAATGCAGAATTTCTTGCCAGTATTGGTATTGTATCAACATCTAACAATAACTTTTTCACACTGAAATGTAAAAGTCTTGGCATGAGATTTATTTCTAAAAACACAGTTAAACTAAAACTGGAACTATGCAATCTATGTGGTTTATGAATTTTGTTCTGTTACCACACTCTGTGATGAGATCCAGATTGTAAAATGTAATCATGTGTCTGGATGTTAAAAATAGAACCAGTTGTATTTCTGTTGTCCTGAGAGTATTCTTGACAGCTGCACTCCAGAGTGAGTGCTCCAGTGTATCCATACCCTGTGAATGCTTTCCCCAGTCCCTTCCCTACACAACAAGTTTGTTTTTGGAGTACAAATCACCTCATACATTTGTAAGCAGTGTTTGAAACTCCTCTCTGGTGCCTGAGATGCTGGAGGTGTGATTCAAACCTGTGAGGCATTCTGACCCCTTTATTTTTCCTCCAATACCAGGCCTCCTCGGTCCCTAACAGCCCCATATTAATACCGCAGCTCCTAGACACCTTCAGACTACAATAGACCCACTTTAACCTGCGCTTGGACATGCCCAGGTGTATCGCCTGCCCTGGCAAACTTCAACCAAAAATTTTATTTTTCAACAAGAATATTATTTTCACATACTGTACACTCGTGCATACGCACCAATCAACACACTGCTGGCCATGACATAGAGGAGCAGGGATGTTACTTTTCATGATGTGTGCATTTGCTGTACTCGCTGCTAGTGTTCCATAGTGTTGTTGGAATACAGAGTCTGGAAAAATGGATAATCTAGGTCTCTAGAACCTCCGAACACTTATATTCACACACTTTGTTATTATGAAATTATTTGTAGTTGTGTTATTTCAGTGATCATAAACATTTATATTACAAACAAATGAGATAGAATAGTCATACTTCAACAAAGTGTCAACAAGCATGGTAGTTCACATACTGTTGTAGTGGCAAGGCTTATTAAAGTACAGGAATTAAGTTTGCTGCTCCCTTGCCAGTCCCTCTCTCCTTCATCTCAGTGGTGCTTGATGCAGACAGGCCTTTGTATCCATTTGGTTCACAATTAAGGTGTTTTTCTAGCTGATAGAGTGTCCTGATAAGGAACAACTCCCAAAGCTGAGATTCTCTGGTGTCTTACTGTCTGGGAGAGTCTCATCCCAAGTTGTTTACAACTCTAAGGTCAGAGTGCATTATTACTCATCATCAGCCAATCAGGAACTAGTAGGGCAGGTTAACCCCACGTGGGTCTCGGATGCCCATGAAACTTTCAACCAATGAACCTTTGGTTCCTCCAGGTAAAACTCAGAGCGCTTCCTGAACATTCTCGACTCAGAGCGCCTCCTGGACATTTCTCAGACTCAGGGCTCCTCCTGGGAATTCTTAGATTCAGCTCGGACGATCACGTAACAGCCAGTGTGTCCGAGTGCAGGACTTAGAACTTTTTTTGGTTCTAAAAGTCGAGAACGGAGGTTGCCAGAGCGTAACCAAAGGATCCACCTGAGGTTAGCCCAGCAGCAAGCCTCGTGAGCCTCGTGAACACACCGCAAAGCTCACCTGATCGACAAGTGATTTACGGTCAGAGCTGTGGACAGCTGAAATCAGTATTCAGAACTAGCGCTACATCGGGAACGAACCGGTCTTCTTCCCGTCTAAAGAGTGTGACCAGCTTGAACCCACAGTCACTTTTCTCCTGTGCACAACTCTGTTAGTAAGCCAGAACTAACTAGCCTGTCTTCAGAGAGCCCACAGCTCGATAATTCAATTGTTACCTCAACCTGAGTTGATATCAATTTAATCCCTAAGAGTGATGTACATGCTTTTGAGTATCTAGTGTAGAAGTTGTAATCCAAGTTCATTTAAGAAACAGTCTAATTGAATGATATACTGAATGTATGTCCCTCTTGGTATTTGTAACTCTTTGTGACTGAATATATACCCTTTGTATTCTGCTAACCCTCATGATAAGACCTGTTATGTTTATATGCACATTTTATTTATTAATAAATGTATTCTCATTTATTAATAAATATGTGTGTGTGCGTTGTTTGAGTTATCCCACAAGGTTGATTCTAATAGCCATCAAAGAATCATTTTGTGACTTACTGCTACAATTAATAATTGTCCCAGTTAAGCACAAAACCCTTACATTTACTGGTGCCTCGTGAGAAGATGCCTACGCCGTATATCTACACATTGTGAGCCACTTATAGAATATATCTCACTCCTTTTTCTCTTACAAGCAATTGATTATGTTTTGCTTTTTACCACTTTCTTTATCCAAATGCATCCATTTGTTCAGACATCAAACAGATCAGGTTTAGATTATAGTGCTTACTTACTGTACATCATTAGTTACATCTTTATAGATCTTATCCAACGCAAAAATATTAGGTACTATCCTGTACTATATGCATTTAACACACACAAGCATTTAGTACAAAAAAAGTTCAAATCTAATAAAAAATAAAAAGTGAAACATTAATCTGAGTAGATGTAAGAAAAAGAAGAATCTCTGTAGAAGGCTTGTTTTCATTAACAAAAGGTGGAAATTACTACATTAAACTCACATGGAAGGATACAATATGCAAGAAATACACAGAAATTCTGTTAGGATTACCACATGAAAAAAAACACTAGAGTTAAATACAAAAGTTAAATACAAGAGCTGAAATTTTGTTAATACTTGATTGCTTCACTTTTTTTCTTGCACAATTAGTAACATCTCTCAAATGACTTAACAAGAAAGTCTCTCACAAGGGAAATATACGTTTAATAAAGAATTACATTTTTGTAAATGCTTGATTTAGCTGTGAAAACATTTGACTGCTAGGAATGTACTGACTTGTAGGTTTTTAGGTTTTAATTAGTGTCTTGTGTCTTGTAATGCTGTGGCTGGTGATTTATATGAACCCAAGCGCAAGAACCCGGAGAGTGGCTGGACATCCAAAGAGACCCGACAGACAGGGGTGCGAGCGCTCTGGGACGAAGGGAGAGTGAAAAGCGAAAGAAGTTGATATTTAAATAATTGATTACTGATCACTGGGGCTAAATCAGTCAGTAATAGAAAAGAAAAGAGGAAGGCACATAGATTGCTGGAGAAGCCGGGTAACTGCATCCCTGGCAAAAAGAGGTTGTTAAACACAGCCAGCGAGAGAAACTGAATAGTGAACCTCGTAAGAAAGGGGACCAAACGGGTGTGCAGGACAGGCTTTAGGTGCTTAAAGCTGCTGCAGAGTGAAGTGCCATCTTGCTCAGCAGAGATCTGTGGAGAGAGAAAGCAGTACTGTGAGTCAGGAAAAATACAGCGTATGAGATACAGGAGATGAACAATGATGAAGTACCATCAAAGCGGCACCTCAGAATTATAAAGATAAACCAAGAATAGAATTATTACTATTTAATATGAAGCCTGAAAAGAGAATTAGTAAGAGCACAGCCCTTGTTAGGCAACTGCTAGTCGAAAGACACTGCAAGACCTTGATCAAAACAGTGTAATTACAATAATAATAATAATAATAATAGTTCCTAAGACTTATACAGAGCTTTTCTGGACACTGGAAATTGGCCAGGAGAAACACACTGGGATTTTTAAAGACCACAGAGAGCTAAGACCTCGGTTTTATCTCATCAGAAGGACGGTGCCTTTTTTACATTAGGACCCATACAGGCCGTAGGGTAAGGGCCCCCTACTGGTCCCATTAACACCTCTTTCACCAGCAGCCCTTGCTTTCCCAAGAGTCTCCCATCCAGGTAGCCATTTCTGAGTTGGAAGGTGGGCTGCTAACATGTGTAATCACATTTGTAAGTGTACTAAATTGGCTTTAAGAAGGGTAAAACTTTGAGTATTTCATTCTTTAAATAATTAGATACAAAAAAAGTTACATTTCGCTTGCTTAGACTGTACCCTTAGTTGAGATTCATTCTGACTATCCAGCACACCTTGACTCAGTGGCACTCATTAGGCTGTTTTGCTTTAGAAAGTGTAAGGCAAACTTTCTTTTTCTTTTTGATTTCTTGGAAAAATGCTATGGGAGTAAACATTAATTTATGTTTGTTTTCTGAAGAAGTTTGCATTAGAACATTTCTGTATCTGGTATGACTTATGACTCAATGTTGAAAGACCACTTCCACTTATAGTACATTGAAGACAATTATTAACATGGCAGTACAGCAACGTTTTGAAAAATAAATTGTGACATCTTTTAGACTAGACTAAAAAATAACATATTAAAAATAGATTTTAAAACCTAACTGCTACAATGTTTCTCTCAGAAATATTTGTGTTTATGATCTGTACAGTGGTTACCATTGCTGCCATGCAGTGCAGGAGCCCTGGGTTCAGTTCTGGACCGGTTCCATGACTGTTCAGAGAGAGACTAATGAGCTACAGTGGCCGACTCATGACACTTTAGGGGCACAACTGCCTTGGCTCAAACTCGCTACCTGCAGGACCAGGTCACTGGGGTGCAGGATCTGTGCTGCCAGATGGGAGAGAAAATTACTCTCTAAATACCTTTTCCCCAACACAAATTCTGAACAGACATTCACTGTGAACCCCAGTTAATTCAGGGAGAGCACTATGTCTCATGTCCCAAGAGGCAATCCGGCCTCCCCAATTAGAGCAGCGACAGCGCCTCCCTGTTAGCTGCATTCTTGGGGAATGAAGCAGCCAGCCTGAATCTCCAGGCCTGAATCATGATCTTCTTGATCCTGGGTGCCATAGTTCTGGGATTGTCGTATCCTCTTATTCTTGGCAGGACGTTTCCCTCTTAAATATTTATTTACTTCACCAGATGTCATTAAAGACAGCATCTCCTTACAGAAATGAGAGGCAGCTGATGACAAAAAAATAAAACCCAAAAAAGTACACTCGATAAATGTGGTGGAAAGAGGGTAGCTACACAAACCCACCCTAGCACTGAAGACTCTTCCTCTACTTCCCCGCATAGATCTAGGAGCTCAGAGGCCCTGATATCCCGCACCGATTTCCTCAACACCTGGCAGATGGGGATTCTCTCAGCTCAATTTCAAGGGACCAAGTAGGGGATCTTACTCTAATCCACACAAGACCCCAGATAGTGGAACTGAATGGACAACCCATTGACAGCTGCCCTAACTTATCTAACTGCCTCATCATTAAAAATGACCTCCTTGACCTGTGATTCTCAAACTATGGTACGCGGAGCGCCCCCAGGTGGTACGCCAGATGACCCTGGAAATTGTGTGCACTGAAAAATTGGGACAGGTTTTCATATTTTCTATTTTAATAAAATTAGTTTATGTGTCAATACAGCATGCCACTGTAATCTTTAAAGAGACATATTTCTGCCTGTACTCAAGCAATCTACAAGTAGCATTTTTGAAATAGCTTCTTCATCTTCCACGTATCTCTCAAATCCACTGTAAATATACAATCCACCACTGTAAAAGACAGGCAAAAAGAGTGGCTGAACTTTTCAAGTAACTCATCAGAGAAATTATGGTTAAAGGCAGTAGTTTTATTTTACTTAGCCCTGACCCTAACCTAACAAATAGCTGGAAAGCTAATTCCATACTTATAATAGCCTTTGGGAAAACAAGTGGTTGATGTATTCAGTCTTAAATGCACTTAAAAATAATGTGCACTTGTGCCTTTTAAGTGAAAAAAAAGAAGATTCAGATTTCAGCTTTTCAAATCTCTCCTACAGATCTCCAGCTCTCCATTAGTTTAAACATTCTGTTTTAACTGCTACTGTACATGCTCATTCTCCTGTCTTGTGTTTTTTAACAGCAGTTGAAAAGGGAATTAACTTTCAGTGTGTTGCCAAAATCTACCTCTACCTCACATGTAATGAAGTTCACTCCCCATAATTTTCTATCCTTTATTTCATTCTGTTGTTATATGATTTTTCACATCTGGTGTTGTTTTGCACATTACCTGTTACCTGTTTTTGTTTTGCACACTGCCTGTTGTTGTTTTGCACATTGCTTGTTGTCTCTGTCTTTATTTTCTTAACAATTGTATTGTTGTTTTTTTTGTACTGCTTACCATCTGAGAGCTAGCTAAATAGCATTTTGTTATGCCATATACTTGTATATGAGCATAATGACAATAAAGAATCAAACATAATTGTGAACTCACTTTTTACACTTTCTTTTGCTTTTTGCTGATTTTTTTCTGCAGAGGGCCATTCAAAACAACTGTTTTCAATGCATCAATGATCAGACAAAGAGAGGGAAAAGTGCAAACTCTAGTCTTAGGGCACTCATGGCCTGAACCAAAGCCATGCAAAAGCTCTGAAGCAGCATAACTTCGATGCTAAAGACCTATTGAGCTCAATAAATTTGGTTGAATTAATGCAAGTCCAGATATTTGACAAAGACACATATAAGACAGACTAGTAAAATCCTGCTTCTCATACTAAGGAAGAAGGGATCTTCTTTGGAAGCTGAAAGTGAATAGTCTGCTGTGTCAGTGTCAGCTGCAGTGTGTGTAATGATGTGACACCTGTGTGTTTATACTCTTGTGAAAGTCAGGGTGAATCCCAGAGCTCGCAGTAACTAACCACAATTATGGGACTTCTTGTATAATCATTGAATGAAATCCAGTTTCATCTGTTCTTGCAATTGAAAAAAAAAAAGAAAAAATAAACTGGTCAGAATTACAGTATACTACAGCTATGGGTTTCCACTTTGTATAACCTGTTGCCAAATATTATTTTATAGGACAATTTTGCAATGTAGGTACAGCCATACCCCTTATGTTTTCATGTAACACTTGACTTTTCTACCTTCCACAGGTAGTGCAAGTGCTTTATTGTGCTTTATGTGCCACGGTATAGTAATTGCAGGAGCCATAAGACCATTTATTTATATGTTTATTCCAGAACATAAAATGAGCACTATAAACACTTTGGGCAATCTTGTCTTAAGTGTTACCACATTACAAAATGTACTGGTTTAACAAAAAATATTTTTACTTCCACATAACAGTATTTACAGTAGTCCTTAATGTTGAAAAGCAGAGATGGAGTAGAAGAAAGGATATGTAAAGACATAGACCCCAATAAAATCTCCATCTGTTTTCACAGATCAGATCACATCTAACTGTCTGTGACAGGATTTGTATACAGGAAGGAGCTTTGCATACCTGTGCCGTCTCACTGCTCCAAACACTTTAAGACCCACAGTGTGGATCAGTCACTGTTCAGCCCTTTCAGAGTCACTGAAACACACAGGACAATGATGCCACTGATTCTACTGTTGGGGACACTGGGGCTCTTTGCTCAGGGTGAGGATTAAAGATGATTGTTTCATTCTGTGACTGAGATTATTATAGTAATATAGTAAATGTTTTTTTCCAGGTAAAACAACACATACAGTACATGTTTATAACAAGTAATTATTAATTACTGTATCTCTTACTTACTGCATAACTATTCCCTCTCCAGAGTCCAGTGGGCAGTTTGTTCTGACTCAGTCTCCACCTCAGTCTGTTCTCATAGGAAGCTCTGTCTCTATCAGCTGTACAGCCAGTCAGTCTATTAGCAATGAGCTCAACTGGTACCGGTTGAAACCTGACCAGGCTCCACAGCTTATAGTTTATCATGCAACAAACTATCAGTCTGGGGTTCCTGATCGATTCACTGGCAGTTACTCTGGGACAGTCTAAACACTGACAATCACTGGAGTTCATGTTGAAGATGCAGGAGATTACTACTGTGGGCAGGACTGGAGCACTCCACTTACACAGTGACACACCTCTGTGCAAAAACCTCCCTCAGTACTTCTCTGGTTTATCAACAGGTCTGAGGCTGACAAGAATAGCTGTGCTTTGACAGGGGAACTGAAACAAAACTGAGTCTGTACATAATATAAAAATCAATAGTATAATATGTTATACTACATTTTTTTACTAATGGCTTTTTGAATGTACAGTATCTAAGTTACTAAATAGGGTGCCACACTGGTTTGTATGCCTTGATGTGCTTGGGCCCTGGGACTTGGGGTGCTGTCTGTGTGGAGTTTTTACTGTATGTCCTCCCCGTGTTTATGTGGGTTTCTTCCAGGTTCTCTGGTTTTTAACCACTGTCTAAAAGCACACCAGAAAGTTTATGGCTTCTGGGAAATCTGACCCTTTTGCAAGGGAATTGACCTCCATACTGCCTTTTTGTTCTCAGTTATTACTCTAAATTGACAATTGGTCTTTAAACATTTCATTTCTGGTACATTTGTACTTTGAATCCATTTTAAATGTCTTTGTTTTAAACATATGTGTAAATCCCACACATAATTCATTGCAAATCTACAGTATTTGGTTAAGATGACCTAAGATACCATTTTCATGTATCCATTATATCCATTTGGTTCATGCCTGTGTACTTCTCTCTTTATTTCTGCTTCACAGTTTATTAAACTCCTCTTTGTTAATTAAAAGGTATTCCTTTAATAAAACCCAGAAGCCTTTTGTGGTTAAATGCTTAAAGATTCCTAAAGACAGAGAGACTTCTGTATAGTCAAATCTCCAGCCTTGGAAACTTCATCATGGAAGTTTGATTTGGGGTTGATATAGAATTATTTTCTGATAGAAAAATCAAACATTTCAAATGTTCAATTAGCTTAAATTAAAAATTAATTTCTGTACCATCTCCCCCATTCCACATTCATAGTGGGCTGAAGAAATAATTTTGCTGCAGACAATATTAATGTCCTGCTCTGGTCTGACAGTGAACAAGGCCACTCACAGTCTTCCTCTTAGTCCAGTATACTGGTCAAACTTATTGGCCAAAGAACACTGGGGCTGAGAATACAGACTACAGAAAGTGTTGAGATGCTCCTCAGAATCAGAGACATCGTGCCTGTCGGGTGACAGTGAAGAAAGAGGTTCCTTTGCAGAGTTCGTATTTGACCATAAGTAAATTGCTGGTGTGAAGCTGGGTTCTGCATGCCAACCTCTATGATGAGTGGTCAATGAGTGCTGAAGATGTACTTTAGCATGAATTACTGCAGAGTTTTACAACCTCACAACCGGAACACTAAAATATACTAGGAACAGTATACCTGTAGGTAAAATATTTCTCCCATTTACTGGATAATTAATTCTAGCACCCTTAATCAGCTTTACAACTTAGTCATATTTGATCTTCATACACAGCTTTATCTTTTCACTAACCACACTCACTTTAGCACCTGCTCATTTCTCTCTTCAGTTCTAACAGCTAGCTAGAACCATGTGAGCCTTAAGCCTCTCTTCCATTAAAAATACATTTTTAGTACATTAACATTAAAAATGTCTATATATAAACAAAACGACAGGAACCCCTGTCAAAATTCTGAATAGAAAAATTCAGAATGCTGTCCCTAGAAACTAGACAGTAATAGCTTGACCAAGTTTTTTTAGGTTGAGAATTCCACTGTATTTGAAAACAGATGTTCCTGATATAAAGAACATGCATCGTTCCATTATACTAGCACTGGATGTGCTCTGGCCTTGAGCTCACAGAACTGATTTTAGAGAGAGGAGTGAGACAAATCTGTCATTGATTGCTACTGGGAGGAACTGCTCGGACGGGAGCGTTGACCACCTGGGACCAGCTCCCCTCAGTCTGTGTCTCTTTGTTTCTGTGACAGTCCAGGTACCCAGCTTCCCTGAGCCCTGGTTGTGTCATTTAACAGGTCTTTAACCTTCTAATTCAGTATCTGAAATCTGTGGCTGGTACCGCAGATGCAGTTTGACTGTAGGATGTTTCCAGGATGCTCCACTTGTCATGGAAATTGCATTCCATGCATTGGCAGCACATGCTTCAGTGATCTGGGAGTGCTTATAGCCCTGCGAGTTTAACACTTCATGACTGAGAGCTGCCCTTCTTTCCCATGAGTCATGTATCAGACTATGTAAAGACATGTACCAGGATTAAGTCACCCCGTATGAGACTGGCAAGCTCACTACAACCCTTACCTGTACCTGATCGTCCCTGGTCTCACATCACTGCCGACTTTATTACAGATCTTCTCAAGAGTCATGGACATATTGGTTATCGTTGACAGATTTTCCAAAGCTGCACATTTTGTTTGGCTGACTTGTTTGTTTAACATGTGTTCAAACTTCATGGTCTCCCAAAAGACGTCGTCTCGGTCCATGGACCACAATTCATCTCCAGGTTCTGGAAAGCCTTCTTCCATTCTTTATTGGCATCGGTTTCTTTAACATCTGGTTACCACCGACAGTCCAATGGACAAACAGAACACATAAACCCGGAACTGCAGACATACTTATGGGCCTACATGTCATCAGTTCAGGACGAATGGGTACGTCTCCTACCTTGGGCTGAATATGCACACAATTCCCTCTCAACATCCTCAACAGGTATGTCTCCTTTTCAATACTCTTTGGAATATCAACCACCTTTCATACCAGAATCCTCCCCAGTACGGTACAGTGGACTGGCAAAAGAAAACCATCGACCACTACCATTGTGCGGTACCCCAGCTCAGACGTGGACAATTTGTGTGGTTAGCTACAGTACCCGTAATTTACCACTTCGGCAGTGTTCCCGCAAATTTGGCCCTTCAACCCACTCTCAGGATTCACCCTGCCTTTCACGTTTCACTACTCAAACCCTACCCTAAATCTCCATCGTTGCAACCTCAGCCTCGTCCAACCCCACCTTGAATCATTGATGGTATACCAGCCTACACAGTAAATGAAATCTTGGAATCCAGCTGGCATCGTTGGAGATTGCAATATCTAGTTGACTGGGAAGGCTATGGACCAGAGGAGCGTTCATGGGTATCCGAGAAAGACATTCTTGACCGCACATTAATTCATGATTTCCACCGCTGATTCCCAAACCGTCCCGCAAGGGTGTCAGGAGCTGCCCCTAAGGGGCCGGTAATGTTATAGTTCCAACATCCCGCCACCACAGGACATCCCAACCAAGAGAAAGTGCTTCATCCACTCTTGGGCAGCGTAGGTTAACCACACCTACAGGCCTTCTACTGCGTTACCTTCTCTGGAATCCTTCTTGGTTTTTGGACTTTTGGTTACCCTTTTGACCATGATTTTTGGAATTCATCTTGGAACCCTTTTGCTAAGTTTCTTATAGTTTATTGGCTCCTTGACCCTTTTGCTAGTCTTTCACCATGACCTTGGATTTCCCTGTTGCTTCAGTGTTTTGTGATATCCTGCCCGCATAGGGTCTATCCCTTTACCAATCGCTACCCCACAGTGTAACAGTAGGAATGGGACTGAAATACTTTAGTTTTACTTAATGTGAAAACAATACATTAATAGAAAATATATTGAAATCAATTAAATTAATGAATTAGTGTTTTCAATATTTTTCTGACACATGTATTATTTTTCTTTTCATTTTCAGAATTGAGTGAAATATGCTACTCCAGGACAGTCACTGTGAGCTATAATGTGTGCAGTGCACACTGATGGCTCTAAGCACTGCCTAGCCTGGTGCCAAACAAAGGCTGGAAAAGCTCCCAAACTCCTGATCTATCAGGAAATGACCCATGAGACTGGGATCCCTGAGCATTTTATTAACAGTAGATCTGGGACTGACTAAATATCTGACCATTACAGGAGTGAGGCTGAAGTTGCAGCAGACTATTGCTGTCAGAGTTTACACTTGCCCAAAAGTCTGGGGGTTACACACATTGTGCTACACACCCTTACAAAAAACCTCCCTCAACAGGACTGCACAGCAACTGAACTGCTGCAGCTGGGACCTCGTGCAGAAGATGAGGGTGAAGATGAAGACACAGGACATCCTGAGAAGGTGCTGGAAATTTCATTTAATTGTTTCGATTCCATCTCTTAAATTAGTTTTGCAATTTTTCAGTTTCTTTGTTACTCTCCATTTTGTGAAACATGCTGTACAGTCAGTTCTTACACTTTACAGTATTTTGAAGATTGTTATTTCTTCTGTTAAAGAAGGTGATTCTGCCCAGTAAGATGCATTATTCTCATGTTTTCCATAAACCCTATTACATTTAAAACATAAAATGCAATCTAAGACAACATAATTAACACTGAATAATGCTTATAGTAAAGAGTTCTTTATTTTCAATGTTTTTTTCAAAATGTCCTGATCAGGTCATCATTAAACAGGTGATTGTTATAGAGCATTTTGAAAACATTAATTCCTCAAAGGACAGTTGTACCTTTCCCTTTGTGTAATTAATTAAATTAAACAATAAAAATCAAACAATATAAAGGTGTTTTCAATGTACAGGTGACTGATAATACCTTTAAAATTTTGTCCAAAAACATAACATTCTTCATGGGTTAGATTATCTTCAATGGTTATGTATCATATCGATTTTAAGATTGTTCTCTATATTTGCAAGCTACAGAAATAAAAGTTTATGGGCCTATTTGTATGAGACTATTATGTGGAAATTACCCTCTAAAGAGCCAGTAAACATTTGCATGGTCACATGATTGTTCTTTCATGCTACCGGATTAGTCGTCTGGACCATACACTGTTTGACCTCATGGTCTGAGACGTGGCAGAGTGAAGCTCAGCTGGGGACAAACTACACTTGTGACAGTGGCTGTGAAATAGTGGTGTCTGCCTTGGTCCCTGCAGCCCCAGTGTCCTCTGCTTTCTGTTCCAGCCTGAACTCTCAGTAACATGTTGAGTTAAATAATGAGATTCATTAAGTATATTACTTCTAACTTGTCTCTGAGGTGTTTCTGAAGTCACTTTGTTGAAGTAAGTGTAAAAAACCATAAGCAACATCCTGCATATATCTGAGGGATACGATTATAAAGTTAATTGTTTAATTGACTGCTCAGATTGTCAGGAATCCCTGATGGAGAGATACAAGGATTCTGTGCAGACGCAGGAGTGGGTAGTTGACAAGGCAGGCAAACAATCCAATACGATAGGCGAGTTCGTGGTCCAAAAGAAAAGGGTGTTTCAGTAACCAGGAAGAGCGATAGAAGCAAATAATCCAAAGCAAGAGGCAAGGTCGTGGTAAAAAGGGGTAAGGTAAGTCGTAATCCGGAAAGAACACAGAGCAAACAGTCCGAGGCGAGAGGCGAGGTCCAAAGTCAAAAAGGCAGAAGGGGTCCAAAATCCAGAATAAACAAGGTACGGGAAAAACGCCAGGTAGAGCTCTCAAGGAGCAGTCTCAATACTGAGCAGTGGGAAGCAGGTTAGGGTGGTATAAATAGCGCAGCGTGCCGCACGGTAGAGCGTGTGCAGGTGTGTTAACGCGTGCGGCGGTGCTTGTTAATAATAACCCGCTGCTGGTGCTGATTAGATCGCTTAAGAGTCGGTCTCCGCTGGCTGGCGATCGTGACAGTACCCCCCCCCACGGGCGTCCCTCTGAAAGTTGCGGATTAGCCAAGGGTCCAACATATCCTTCTCCGGAACCCAAGATCTCTGTTTGGGGCCATAGTCCTCCCAGTCGACTAGATACTGAAGGGTACCATGGTTCCATCTGGAGTCGAGGATCTTGTGGACCGTATACGCCGGGCTCCCCTGAATGAGATGCGGGGGTGGCGGGCGACATTGGGGAGCCACAAGGGGCGAGCGGTAGAAGGGTTTCAGGAGGGAGACGTGGAATGACGGGAGGATTCTGAGGGTGGGGGGAAGTGCAAGACTGTAACTGGGGTGATCCGGGAGAGAATCCTTAAGGGGCCGATATACCTAGGCCCGAGCTTCTTGGAAGGCAGGGGTAGAGGTAAGTTCCTCGCTGATAGCCAGACAAACTGTCCTGTCCGAAAACGGAGGGCTGGTCTGCGGTGCCGGTTGGCGAATTTAGCCAGGTGCTGGGTTGATTTGGCGAGAGCTGTCCTCGCCATTTTCCAGGTCCTCCGCCACTTGGAAATATAGTGACGCACCGACGGCACTGCCGTATCAGGAGGGGTGACAGGAATGAGAGTGGGTTGATAACCTAATGAACAGAGGAAGGGAGGGAGACCTGTGGAGGAGGAACTAAGAGAACTGTGGGCATACTCTGCCCAGGGAAGCAGCGACGACCAATCATCCTGTGAGTTGGAGGTAAGGAGACTTTGGTTGGTGCTTTCCACCTGACCACTGGCCTCAGGATGATAACCCAAAGTCAAAGATACATGGGTACCCAGAGCTTGACAGAAAGCCTTCCAAAAGGCTGAGACAAATTGAAGTCCCCTGTCAGAGACCACATCGTCGGGCAAACCATGTATCCTGAAGACCTGCTGCACAAACAGTGACGCCATTTTCTGGGCTGTGGGCAGTGCTGGTTGGGGGATGAAATGGGCTGCTTTGGAAAAACGATCAGAGACCACCATGATTACCGTATGACCTTGACTGTTAGGAAGGTCCGTAATGAAGTCAACAGCTATGTGGGACTGGGGGGTGAAGGGGGTGAAGGCCTTCCTAGTGCACGGAGTCTTGGTCCTGGCACAGACCAGGCAAGCCCGGACGTACTCTGCAGCATCAGATCACATGGAAGGCCACCAGAAGACCCTGGTGAGGAGGTCCAGAGTGCGTCTGCAACCAGGATGGCCCGCAAACCGGGAGTCATGCCCCCACTGACGGACGGCAGAACGCAAGTGGTCCGGTATAAAAAGCTTATCCGGTGGGCAGCAGAGAGGAACTGTAGTTCTGTTGAGGGCACGTCTGACCTGATCCTCAACAGAGCACTGGTTCGCCCCCAGGATTCTGTTAGATGAAATGATAGTCCAGATCAGGGGGATCATGGAGCCGAGAGAAAGTATCAGCCCTCCCATTCTTGGAGCCGGGAATATAGGTGATAATAAAATTGAAGCGAGAAAAGAAAAGAGACCAACGGGCCTGACGGGAGTTGGGGCGTTTGGCAGACTGAATGTAGGCCAGGTTCTTATTGTCCATAATAATGACAAAGGGGTGATGAGCCCCCTCCAGCCAGTGTCTTCATTCTTCCAGGCCAGCTTGATAGCTAGGAGTTCACGATTACCCGCATCCTAATTAACCTCGGCAGGGGAGAGCTTCTTAGAAAAGAAGGCACAGGGATGTGGAATGTGCTCTTCTCCGTGGCGCTGAGAGAGGACTATCCCAACCCCATAGGCTGAGGTGTCAACCTCAACAATGAAAGGCTGAGAGGGATCCGGGTGTCGTAGAAGTGGTTCCAGATGAAATGTTGATAGAAGTTAGCAAAACCTAGATATCGTTGCATTTGCTTTAAATTCTGAGGAGCTGGCCAGTCATTGATAGCTGCAACCTTAGCAGAGTCCATCTCTACACCAAGGGGAGAAATAATGTAACCCAGAAAGTGAATCTTAGAGGTGTGAAAAACGCACTTCTCAAGCTTGGCGTAGAGATTATTGTCAATGAGTCTGGACAGGACCTCCTGGACATGATGGAAATGTTCCCTAGGGTTGGCAGAAAAGATGAGGATGTCATCCAGGTAAACCAAAACAAAATTCCCGATAATGTCCCTAAAGATGTCATTCATGAATGACTGAAAGACCGCCGGGGCATTAACAAGACCAAAAGGCATCACCTGATACTCAGAATTCCCGTGCATGGTCATAAAGGCCATCTTCCACTTGTCCTCTTCAAGTATCCTGATTAAATTGTAAGCCCCCCGTAGATCTAACTTCGAGAAGATAGAGGCTCCACGTACGGACTCCAAGGCGGCTGGAATTAAAGGCAGGGGGTAACGATGTTTGACCGTACGTAATGGAGTTCAGTCCTCTATAATCAATACACGGCCGCAAGGAGCCGTCCTTCTTCCCAGTGAAGATAAAACCCGCACAGGCTGGAGAAGAGGAAGGACGAATGAATTCTGACTCCAGAGCCTCCTTAACATAATCTTGCAAAGCCTGATTCTCTGCCTGAGTGAGAGGGTAGATCCGTCCTTTGGGTGGAAGGGTTCCAGAGAGCAATTCTATAGCACAGTCGCAGGTCCGGTGAGGCGAAAGCGAAAGAGCCTTCTGCTTATCAAAGGCTTGTTTCAGATGCACATGGGGTGGGATGGTAGACTGCTCCTCCAGAGGGGTTACTGCAGCAGCAACCTTAACTGGCGGGATGATCTCATTCTTGTCCCAGGAGATGTGAGGATCATGCTTCTGGAGCCAGGGAAGACCCAGGATTACCGGGTAGGCAGGTGAGTCCACGAGAAGGAGTGAAATATTCTCAACATGTGTCGCACTAACTGTTAGACAGAGAGGAACGGTCTGCCAGGTAATCCGTCCAGGCGCAATCAGTGATCCATCCAGAGCTTAAATGCAGATAGGGGGCAAGACCGGAGCCAGGGGAATATTCCACATCTTAGCAAAAGTGGTGTCTACACTTTTCGTTTCTCAAAAAGAGTAGGGGTGTAACCCTGGCGTCCTGGCAAAATTTCCCATTGACCCTTAGCAATCATGGCCTCCTAATAATCCCCATCTATGAATTGGCTTCATTACTTTGCTCCCCTCCCCACTGATAGCTGATGTGTGGTGAGCGTTCTGGCGCACTATGGCTGCCGTCGCATCATCCAGGTGGATGCTGCTCATTGGTGGTGGTTGAGGGAAGTCCCCATTACCTGTAAAGTGCTTTGAGTGGAGTGTCCAGAAAAGCGCTATATAAGTGTAAGCAATTATTATTATTATTATTATTATTATTATTATTATTATTATTTTTATTACAAAGTTCCCTGTTGCCCCCGAGTCAACAAAAACCAAAAGGGGAAGGTATAAGTCAGTCCAAGAAAGTTCTGCCGGGAATAAAGGCCCAGACGAGGTTTGAGAAAAAACAGCACTACTGACTCTAACAGTAGGCTGCGGAAGGGTTCGAGAGGGATACGGGGGTCTCAAGGAACAAGCAGAGAGAAAGTGATCTGGTGCAGCGCAATACAGACACAGTCCCTCCCGAAGGCGCCTTTCCTTTTCCTCCGAGGAAATGGGTGCATGATGCAGAGTGGGCACCGTGGGGGTAGTACCATCAGGACGTCCGGGACTGCTCTCCTCAGCCGAAAGCAAGTGTCCAATTCAACCACCTGAGCAATCGCCGCCTCGAGAGAGCGGGTGTGAAGTTACGTGAGCACTAGGTGGTCCTTTAGTTCTTCCGAGAAACCCTTAGAAAAAAAGCAAATCAGGGCTTCAGGGCTCCAGTCAGACTTTTGGGCTCGGTATTCTGTCAGGAATCCCTGATGGAGAGATACGAGGATCCTGGGCAGACGCAGGGGTGGGTAGTTGACAAGGCAGGCAAACAATCCAATACGATAGGGAAGTTCGTGGTCCAAAGGAAAAGGGTGTTTCAGTAACCAGGAAGAGCGATAGAAGCGAACAATCCGAAGCAAGAGGCAAGGTCGTGGTCAAAAGGGGTAAGGTAAGTCGTAATCCGGAGAGAACACAGGAGGCAAACAGTCCGAGATGAGAGACGAGGTCCAAAGTCGAAAAGGCAGAAGGGGAGTCCAGAATACAGAATAAACGAGGTACGAGAAAAACGCCAGGTAGAGCTCTCAAGGAGTAGACTCAATACCGAGCAGTGGGAAGCAGGTTAGGGTGGTATAAATAGCGCGGCGTGCCGCACGATAGAGCGTGTGCAGGTGGGTTAACGCGTGCGGCGGTGCTTGTTAATAATAACCTGCTGTTGGTGTTGATTAGAACGCTTAAGAGTTGGTCTCCGCTGGCTGGCGGTCATGACACAGATTAGAAACAATAACAGTAAAAACTAGGACCATCCTCCAGTGCAAGTCCACTTCCCTTAGGTGAGTTTAAACTGTCTCTTTTCTTTTTCTTATAAAAATCTTATCAATTGTTTTGTTTTTTTAAATTGTGGTTGTGACACTGCACAGCAGAGACTCTGAAAGCGATAGAAATTAAAAATTAATTTGATAACATTTTTAAAATATTGATCAGATGGCATTGTCTAAAAAATACAGGCCTGAAATTATTAAAGAAATAAAGGAGATAAAATTATCCTCAATCACTATAATGCAGACTTACAGATGCAGCCATTCAAAACAAGCGGGGTACGCTGTGGTAGAACATGGTGGGCTTGTCCCATCAAAACACGTCTTAACGCATCATACCGCGCTTTACCATATGCAAATTATATTATGTTAATAGTATCCAGAATCACCTTGTAAAAGCACCTGGTGGAGCTAGTAAAGCTTAACCTCTCATGTACAGCATTTGAGCTGTCACCAGAAAACACCCGTTTCGAATCCCAATCAATGCTGAGGGACAATCTTTATTCAATTAAGAATTTAAGTTGTATGCTCCTTAAATTTAAACTGTGTATTACAGTATGTAAATCATTAAACATTAAAAAGTTGGTATATTTTATGAAAGCAAGATTGCTCAGTTGGACAAAAGTACACAACCAACCACCTTTATCAAAAATATTTTAATTATGCAAAAATATTTTATGCATCAAAGTCTTTACCGAAGATATTACTAATAGTATTAATAATGAATGACCTTGGGCAAGCTGTAAACTCAAAGTATTACCCTGGTCCACATTCTTTGTAAGCGTCTTTGTAAACGAAAATACTTTTTTTTTTCATTGACAAAAAGTAACACCACAGCATTTCGTTGATCAGATCACGTATTCGTTTCCAATCATACAAAATAAGTCTTGAGAATCTCCGATTCACCACGCCTTTCACATGCTCATAAACTATATTAATTTAGGAACATAAACATATTATGTAAACTGTACTGTATATTGCTGGTCTTGGTAGTTTAAAGAAAAAATACACACCAGTATTCCATTTCTCCCTAAACATTTTCAGCATCAAAGTCTTAAATGTGATTATTTCAGAAATGTTTTTATATGCTCCTTCTGACCATATTATTGTATGTTTCTATACTTTGTGAAAAGTGATAATTTTAACCTTTTTTGCGAATATGCTCGTTATCAGAGTAAACAAAAGCATACTTTTAGAATTAATAGGAAATATAATATGGATTTGCGTATCTAAATAAATTAATAACGGTATAACTATATTCATATACCGTTGCATTGATATGTGTATGGCTATCACATGACTGCATCGGTGGCGAGATAGCTTAAGTGACTGAGATCGGGTGTTCAAATCCAGCTGTTGCCATGCGTTTTCTTTTAACAAATAAACATTTCTTTGAAAACTAAAATAACAAATATTATTGGCATTATATTGACATTTTTTATATTTCTAAATATCACAACATGTTCATACTGTATGTACACAGCAGTACCGCAGGGTGTAGGGCACAAAACGACGTGAGCCTGAAAGCCCTACATTAATGTTGTGCATTCACCTGGCGCTGCGCGGCTTTCACACCCCTGTGTCCTCTCTCTCTGCAGGAGTGCTGGCTGTGCCGAACTTCACTCCACAAAGGCTGAGTCTCAATGTCTACATTGTTTTTGTAAACAAACCAGTTTCACAAGTACTTTCTCAGCTTCATCATTTTCAAAGTAGAATAGGACAAGTCTTCCAATGAAAGACAGTCCACCTTCCCCCCACAGACAGACTGACACATGTTTTCTTGTGTCAGTCTTCTGTGTAAAAAAAATCGGTTTGAGTACCATGGGTACTGTTTTTAATAAGCTGCTGAGTAAAGAATTGGAATTTTCCTGCTGTCTGCAGTATTGTTTATATAGTTTTATGTACAGGCTGCGAAAAGTTTCACAAGTAGAGGTCTTTAGAATTAGGCTGGGCAAACGATTTTTTTAATTCTTAAAAAAGAAATCAAAAAACGATATATAATGATGTATTCCTGCTTAGAAATTGCACGACTTTAAAAGCTATAAAAACAGGCTTGTATAGTTAATAACCACTTTTTATGCGCAAAACACGGGTGATTTTTCTTCCTCAAGTTCAGTTTAGAATCTCTGTGTTCGCTGTAAGGTTTTTACTTCTTAATTAAACATTTAAAGTATACAAATTTCATAAAAACAACACACGTTTCAAATAGAAAAAATTATATTCTGTTGTCTTCCTGCTATGTAGAACAGTTCAGCAGGTTTTTTTTCCCCGATCAGAGGCTCTGAAAACAGCGTGCTACCCACTGCGCTGCGTCAGAGGTGGAGGTGTGGAGCTCAGTATTGCACAATGCCCTTTCTATGGCACCAATTGCATCTGCATTCATAACTTAGTGTTAAAAAATTAAACAACGTAAATCATTTTCTGTGACTTCTAAGTCTCTTGATTATCATTAAACACAGGTTTCTCACCACTTATATTACTTTTTGATACCATTGTTAGACAAAGCAGGAACTTATTGTACTTTCTAATGACATTAAATATGGAAAGATTACAGATTTTAATCATCTTTAATTTTGTTATACATTTTAGAAAAGTTTCATCTATACATACACCACAAAACGTTTCTAATTTTTTTTGTCAGAATGCTATGTTACACTTAGTTCATTGTTTTAAATACATCTAATTAAGAAAGTTAGGTGTTAGCATAAATGATTAGTAATCAATAATATTAAATTTAGCACTGTAATAAATAGTAAAATATAATTAAAAATATTTTGCTAACAATGTTAACTGTTTATAAAAATAAAATTAATTAACTAAGGAATAGGATGGCACAGTTGTTAGTATGCTTTTTCTATGTTTATTTTCATAAATACAACAGAAGTACCAAATGTCTCAGTAGCCCTCAAAATTAAATTATGCACACAAACCTCTGAACAAGAAATATACAATGTCCATCCATTTCTAATGGTGGCAAAGTGGTTAGCATTGCTATCTTGCAGTACTAGGGCCCTAGGTTCAATTCTGGCCATCCTGTGTGTGGAGTTTGCATGTTCTTTCCGGGTTCCATGGTTTTTCTCCTTATGTGTGATATGATTCCCTCTCGCAATCCAAAACATACTGGTAGGTTAATTGGCTTATGGGAAATCTGGCCCTGGTGTGTGTATGTTTGTGTCTGTTTGTCTGTCCTGTGATGTACAACATCCACAGTGCTGCAACCAAGTGTTTTACACACCAGACAGCCCCCCTCACCTTTTACAACCTTGCTTTGGGTTGTGAAACTTTTCTTTATTTTTTCTATACAACACCATTAGAGAAGCAGTACATGGGGATAGGGGGGTGCTCTTCACATGTCAATAGCTTTTCAAGCACAACATTCACAATATTGCAACCAAGTGTTTTACACACAAGGCAGACCCCCTCACCTTATACAACCTTGCTTTGGGTTGTGAAACTTTTTCTTATTTTATATTAAGAAATTTTATTAATAAAAATTGTATTTTTATTTTTCCAATACGGCACCATTAGACAGGCAGTACATGGGGAAAGGGGGGTGCTCTTCACAAGTCAATAGCTTTTGCACTGCCATACACATTATGCTGTAACTGTCATGAATGACCCGCTGAGCAAACGGGAAGATGAACCCTATGCAGTACCTTAGGGGGTCTAGAGATGAGGGTGAAGTTCCCAAAGGGAATGAGGGCAAGGCGAGAGGCGAGGTCCGAGTTTAGTTCCAAGGTTAGTAACAAAAGGTAGGCGAGTAGGTTCCTCTTATCATACATGGTATGCTATAAAGATCTCTGCCAGGATATAATTCACACAAAAATCTCTCTTACTGTATCTCTTACACCTACAGTAGCTGAAAACAAAGTGCCATTAAGAAGTTTATGATTTTATTAGCAAAATATATGATTCCAACTTAGAAAGCTATATAATCAAATTATATTTGCTTAAAATACTGATAAGATTGTGTAAGCTCAAGTTCCAAGGGTTGTATTCTGAATCACTTTAAGTGTTAGTGAATTGCTTAATAGTCTAAATGCACTGCACATACAATAACATGGAGGAATAATGATAAAACAGAATTATTTTTTTAGGGACAATTTTAAAGCTTCTTCAATGTTTATAATTGACCCTTTTTGGATTATTCAGGTGTTTTCTCAAAAGATGAATCAATAAATAAGTTACAATGACAAACATTATTTCTTTCTTGAATTCAATAACTTCAACACAGAACTTGCCACCCTCTGTCAATAAACAACATCAAAGTATTAAATGCTTGACACTGACTTCCGTTAAGCATTGCTTTGAAGTTCCTTTCTATCTCTCAGATCCTGGGCTATTGCCAGAAATACTTAGAGATACTAGACTAGGTTTTCTAAATAAAGTTCACAACAGGCTAAGAAAATGTAATTGGCACACAGTTTACATCAGCTTTCCTATGAGGAAAGGCTTTTCTTGGTTAAACATAATCAAAAGGCCTACTTGAAATGGACACATTCACCAAATCAGAAATGATGTTTCTGTTTAAAAGCATGGGCATTTCATACTTCAGGTGTTTATAATTAGATACAGTATAATGAAATATAAAAATGATGAATGACTACATAGTTTTCAACATTTCTGAAGTTGGTATTTGGAATTTCAGTATTTATAGTATGAGTTGTTGTTCATACATCAAGAACAACTGAATAGTTGTGTCATGTTAAGAAATCCTGTATTCTATGTTCTATGTTTCAAAGTAGACAGGATAGGAGGTGTGAAAGTCTGGCTTGCAGATATACAATAGTTTAGGCTACAAACGGATATTGCTGAGCATGATAATCTCACTGCCGAGGCTAAAAGGACAGCTCATTGCAACCAGCCATCATTCCAATATTACTGCAGCTTGTCAGAGACATAGTCATTTTACAGTACAACAAAGCTACACAGCACCACATACAGTAACTAGAGATACATAGACTGGACTTCATGGCCCCTGTTATGGCTAAATACTTGTGGGACATGGTGGGTTATCATGTTCAGCATAAATGTACTGAATCATAGAGAATTACACCATTGGAAGTTCTTCCATAAAGAACTTGTAAAATGTAAAGTGTCAGTTTCAGACAGTGCCTTTTAGACTAGAGGGTACAAGCTGATCACATCAGTTACTCATCATCAGTGAACACAGTGTGTTTTTATGATATCTGTTCTGCCTCTTGAAGGGATGCTGCTGTTTCAGGGTCTAATGGAGGAATGTCACCTTGCAATCACACAACCTCCTTTTCCTGGGCTGTGTGTGTCCCCTGCACTCAGTCCCGGGCCGATGGGATCTCTCCTCGAGGCTCTTGCTTCAGAGGAGAGGTCTCTAGCTGGTGTTGGGGGGGAATGTCTGTATAGACTACAGTACTTGTAATGTCTAGACACCAGGCCCAGCTGTCTGCGCTCCTTAACACTCCCAGGTCCCTGGTCTTGGATGTTCCTCTGGGGTGCAGGATGATGTCCAACCTGCCTGGGGTAGCCTGTACAGATTTCCCCTCAGTGGTGATCTGCAGTAGGGGGTCCTGCACACCATCCTGGGGGTCAAATTTGTGTCAGTTCTGGATCCAGCAGTGTCTAACACCTGTCCCTTCTGAACCCAGAGGGAGATGCTGTTCCACTGATACAGTGCCTGCCGCCGCCTGTTGCCCATGTTTGCTTTGCTGGTCCGACTCTTCATTGACCTCGGCCTTGTCTTCAGTGACGTTAACTTTGTGTTTGGGGTGGGTTACACAAAAAAAATAGAAGATTCAGACCGTCCTCACTAGCTTTCTGCTGGGTCAGGCTAAACTTGCAATCTACAAGACTTGGAAGAATACAATCTCTGGTTCCAGGGCTGTAGTCTTGTTGAGGATGTTTGAGGGGTTGGTGAAGAGCAGGGTCACATTAGAATTGACGTTTTGTAAATTGCACAACAATCTTGGTGATTTTGAAAACTTTTCGTGCTTCAAGAACATACTGTATTGTGTAAAATTATGAACTGTTTAAGTTTGGTGTTTCAACTATGAATACCTTTTTTTGGGGGTGAGATGTAAATACAAGTTAATTTTTTCTTGTTTTTGTTCTTCTGTCAATAAAGTCTAATTGAACTCTTACCTGAGCTGAGATCAGTATCACCTTTGATAATCTTTAGAAATCTGACAAAATTTAATAAAAATTGGTAATATTAATAAGCATCTCAGTTAAGCACACTGATTACTCAAGTTTGTATAAAAAGATTTAAAATAAGCTCTTTTTTTTTCTTGTATTTTATTCTGCTCTAGCGATGTCACCAGTCACTGCTGTATTCAATGTAAACTGTATTGGATTAAACAGAGCATTTTACAGGTCCACTATACAGTATGTTAATTGGCATTGGCAGTAATACATATAAAACAGTTATTACTTTTTTAGGTGATAGAAGTATATTTTAATACAACTCAAAATCATAGTTCTTACTTCAGATTTCCAATTGAGAACAGATCTCTCCGAGAGTTGGGTATCCTGATTTTCAACAAAAGGAACATTTGACTCAACATTATCGAGGTATGTTGTGTTTCTTTTCTTCTCTTTTCAGTGTGGAATAAGCCTTTACTTTTTCCTTTGCAGCCTACTCATGCTGAAACAACTACCCACTTGATATTTCACAGATGACAATTTACAGAAGATCTTGAGAAGACATGGAAATACGCAGTTGTTGCAAATTAAACACAGTAACCATTTGATTCCAAAGATATTAAAACAATCTTTCACTTATATCTAGATGCTGTCATCTAGGAGGTGTCTGTTAGGAGGTATACCTCCAAATTGAGCTGCTGGTCAAGGGCAATTCTGGATAGGGATGCAACTGTGAGGTCATTGGCTACTCTTACAGTTTAATAATGTGTTCTGCAAACAAATCAGATTTTATTCTCCCCGATAGATCAAAGGAGTCATGTCGTATCTTGTACCTCTAGCATCGTATCTATATCAGACGTCTTCTGCAGTTATCTATACTTCTAACTTTTTACTCCTACCTCAGATAAGTCAAGCCACCTACAGTACCTAAAGATTTGTTCCGCATAAAAATGTTGACATTTCTACCACATGACATTTTTTCACAGAAGGAACAGGCAGACCTTGTGTTAATGGAAATTCATTACTCAGTATCTTTTTGCAGAACTTATTCCCTTTAATCTTTAAGGAGATTGAAGTACAAACATGTTTTATGTGCTATTGGGGACAATAATTTTTTCTAATTTGTTCTTCCAGGGAACTACCTGCTTTGTAGTTATTAAATCTAGATTAGTATTTTATTACTGCTTGTTAAGCATTTTAATCCAGAAGAGCACGTTAACCCAGACTGCTATTGGCTATCTCTGTTCTTTTACAAGTACAGTATGAAATCTGTTCTTCCTTAAGTTAACATGCACAGTATTTCACTACTCCCTTTCTTCTGAAGAACATCCTTGCCTTATCCCCCAATTGAAAACTACTAAGTCAAAAAAGGCTGTGATTTTTTTCTGAATGCAATCTATCAATCTATTGTTTTATGCATGGTATGGAATGGACAATTTCCCTTGCACTGAGTTATTAGGACTATGTGAATATTTTACCACCTTAGCAACAGAAATGTACAAATTTCTCAAAATTATTGCTGTTTTTAATGGTACATTTTCTGCTGGTCCCTTTGCTCATTTGTGAAGTTGGCCTGATCTACAGCAGATGAGGTCTGGGAGCTATGACACACATTCCACTTCTTAATGATGGATGTGACTGTATGCAAAAAGTGAAGTTGCTTTCTCATGATCTGGGCCTTTGTACCACTGTGCTGCCAATTTGTTTTGAGAGCTCTTTGTTCTCAAAGACAAGAGTCTTTGTCATATGACTGTGTGATACGTGAGATGTGAAATTTTTGTGAAGTAATAAGTGAGTTCAGAACTCTAAAGTCTTTAAAGGGAACTGAAAGAGACAGATGCATTTATCATGACGTCTACTGTTGTTAAACCTCTTTTGATTACAGATGGTGTCCATGGCCAAAAGTATATATTTTTTCCTTTAACACTAATTTTCAATTCACGCTACCACTGCTATTAAGAACGTGTGCACTGTGGGACCCATCTGCTTTTTTCACACTGTGAACTCTGAAGTGCCCCAGCCAGGTGATCATCAGCGGGAGGAGGACTGTGCCTCTGAACAGGTTCTCAGGTGTTTGGAAAGACACAGTCGTCATTGCTGTATGGACATCTGAGGACACTCCAGACAGCTAGAACTTGATGGCAACACGCGGCTGTTGGTATGGCCTCTTTCAATCTTACATTCCTTTCATGAGCTGAGTAGTGTCACAGTCAAGTTACCAGCTCTGATTAACAGATATGGGCAGAAAAGATGACTATCCGTCTTTTGATGGAGATACACATTGGGAGTGAGGAGTTTCAGACTCAATTCTCACAAGACCAACTGGGTCATATTCTTTTATGCCACTTGAGCTCTCAGTTACATAATTGTCCACTATATCCACTCTGACATCTACACAACTGTACTGTCTGTACTTTAACTCACTGATGAATCATCTTGGAAATCAGAAGCAATAAAGATATGGCATAAATTGGGTGCTTAATAATGTCTGTTTCAAAGTTGTTTTTTTGCAATGTGCAACTATTCATGTCAATTATGTGCAATCTTAGTAGAACACTTTAAAAATATTGACTCACATAACACAGTGCTGGATCACATTTCTGAAAGTATTTTGCAGGATTTTAGGGAAATTTTAATTCAGAAGAATCCTGAAGTGAGTTAAGGTGCACATGATTAATATATATATATATGTCTTGTCTATGTTGGCGGTAGTTTATCACTGTTAGCTGATAAACCGTATTGCACTTCAAAGATATAAAACAATTCGGGAGAATAAAATCTGATTTGTTTGCAGAACACATTATTAAACTGTAAGAGTAGCCAATGACCTCACAGTTGCATCCCTATCCAGTATTACCCTTGCCCAGCAGCTCAATTTGGAGGTGCAGTACACCTCCTAACAGACACCTCCTTGATGACAGCATCTAGATATAACTGAAGGATTGTTTTAATATCTTTGGAATCAAATGGTTACTGTGTTTAATTTGCAACAACTGACTATCTCCATGTCTTCTCAAGATCTTCTGTAAATTGTCATCTGTGAAATATCAAGTGGGGAGCTGTGTCAGCATGAGTAGGCTGCAAAGGAACAAGTAAAGGGTTATTCCACACTGAAAAGAGAAGAAAAGAAACACAACATACCTCAATAATGTCAAATGTTCCTCTTGTTGAAAATCAGGATACCCAACTCTCGGAGAGATCTGTTCTCAATTGGAAATCTGAAGCAAGAACTATGATTTTGAGTCATATTAAAATATAATTTGATCACCTAAAAAAATAATTACTGTTTTATATGTATTTCTAGCAATGCCAATTAACTTTTCTATTGCATTAATGTACCTACTGTATAGTGGACCGGTAAAATGCTCTGTTTAATCCAATAGAGTTTACGTTGAATACAGCAGTGACTGGTGACATCGCTAGAGCAGAAGAAGATACACGTAATTAAATATAGCTTATTTAATTTTTTTTTACACAAACTGGAGTAATCAGTGTGCTTAACTGAGTTGCTTATTAGTATTACCAATGTTTCTGACATTTTGTCAGGTTTCAGAAGATTATCAAAGGTGATACTGATCTCAGCTCAGATAAGAGTTCAATTAGACTTTATTGACAGAAAAACAAAAACAAGAAAAAAATTAACTCGTATTTACACCCCCCCCCCCAGAAAAAGTATTCATAGTTGAAACACCAAACTTAAATTATTCGTAATTTTGCACAATATGTTCTTGAAGCATGGAAAGTTTTCAAAATGGTGTAATTCTCTGTGATTCAGTATCTTTATGCTGAACATGATAACCCACCATGTTCCACAAGTATTTAGCCATAACAGGGGCCATGAAGTCCAGTCTATGTATCTCTAGCTATTTGGTGCTGTGTAGCTTTGTTGTAAAATGACTTTTATGTCTTTGACAAGCTGCAATAATATTGCAATGAAGGCTGGGTTGCAATGTGCTTCCTATTAGCCTCGGCAGTGAGATTATCATGCTCAGCAAGATCCATTTGGAGCCTGAGCTACTGTAGATCTGCAGGCCAGACTTTCACAGCTCCTATCCTGTCTTCTTCTTAAAACATAGAATACAGGATTTCTTAACAAGACACAACTATTTAGTTGTTCTTCATGTATAAACAACAACTCATACTATAAATACTGAAATTCCAAATATCAACTTTAAAAAAGTAAAAAACTATGTAGTCATTCATCATTTTTATATCTCATTAAATTGTGTCTAATTATAAACACCTGAAGTTTGAAGTGTCCATGCTTTTAAACAGAAAAATCATTTCTGATTTGGTGAATGTGTCCATTTCAAATAGGCCTTTTGATTGTGTTTAACCAACAAAAGTCAGTCCTCATGGGAAAGCTGATATAAACCGTGTGCCAATGATATTTTCTAAACCTGTTGTGAAATTTATTTAGAAAACCTAGTATAGTATCTCTAAGTATTTCTTGCAATAGCCCAGGATCTAAGAGATAGAAAGGAACTTCAAAGCAATTCTTAGCAGAAGTCAGTGTCAAGCATTTATTACTTTGATGTACAGTATATAGTCGTTCAGTGACAGAGGGCGGTAAGTTCTGTGTTGAAGTTATTGAATTCAATAAAGAAATACTGTTTGTCATCGTAAGTTATTTATTGATTCATTTACCTTTTGAGAAAACACCTGAATAGACTGCAGATGAGAAGCTTTAAAATTGTCCCTTAGTAAATAATTTTGTTTTATCATTATTCCTCCATGTTAGTATATGTGCAGAGCATTTAGACTATTAAGCAATTCACAAAGTAACATTTAAAGTGATTCAGAATACAACCCTTGGAACTTGAGCTTACACAATCTTATCAGTATTTTAAGCAAATGTAATTTGATTATACAAATGTAAGTTGGAATCATACATTTTGCTAATAAAATCATAAACCTGTTAATGGCATTTTGTTTTCAGCTACAGTAGGTATGAGAGATACAGTAAGAGAGATTGTTTTTGAGAATTATATCCTGGCAGAGATCTTTATAGCACACCTTGTATGAAAAGAGGAAGATTTTCAGAGCCAATCTCAGGACACAAATATTTTTTTTCTCCTCATTAACCTATGCATTTCTAATTAAATTATTATTCATTATTGTTTAGATCTCCAAACAATTTGTGTTTATATCTTATGTTTAAATTATGTGTTGATAGACATGGATATTTATTAGCAAGTCAGGAAAAATATATCACTGAAACCAGAAGAAACATTTCAGTATGGTGATGTGAGGGCTGGTCATTCATTTACTGAAATGATCTGAAATTGAAACAGTAAATTCCTGGAGTGCTTTAGGAACTGTTAGTGATCAATCAAACACATCAATTTACAGTCTTATACAGTACATGGAATCTGAGTACTATGTGGAGCAATATACTACAGTATGTGGAACCTTTTTTGCATGTTTTGTTTCCTTACCGTGGAGAAGGAATATCATTGTACAGTATAAGAGTGTTATTTGGAGGTCTACCTGTTGTCCTCTATTTTTATTGAAGATTCAGCTTAAGTGAAAAAAAGTTAACTCAAAGTGAGCTACTCATGTTTACGGGAGAACCATTCTTGAAAGATAGTGTATGTAATGGCCGTAATACCTACGACATAGCTAAGCAGATACAACATGATTTAATGTGTTCATATGGAAAATTTGGGAAAAGTGCCATCTATAAAAATACCACAAAACTTGTATTTCTGAATGTTTTCTGAATGTCACACTTATTTTAATGTTTTATATACAGTACATCTAAATAAGAATGTCAGGTGTTTGCATATACTATTAGAAATCAATAATTAAGATTAAAATTGGCAATGAAATAAAGTGTTGAACTTTTTTCACATTTTGTAAAAATATTAATTGACAATACATTTTCAAATATATGATTAGTCTGACTATCATAAAATAAGTAAAAATTAAAATAAAATAAGACAAAATTATAAAATATCAAAAAGGGTAAAATATAATTTAAAATATTTTACTAACTAAACCATCAACAATTAATAACAATGTAACTGTTCATAAAAATTAAATGGTTTACCAGAATAGGGTGGCACACTGGTTAGCATGCTTTTGTATCTTTGTCAAAAATTCAACAGTAACACTAGATGGCTCAGTGGCTTTGAAAATTAAATAATGCATACAAAAATTTGAACAAGAAAGATAACTATCTATCCATCCATTTCTAATGGTGGCACAGAGGTTAGCATTGCTATCTTCCAGTGCTGTGGTTCTGTTCAATACCTGGAGTACTGTATGTGTGGAGTTCATAAAAATTGCACTTCTCTCTGGGTTCACATGGGTTTTCTCCAGGTGATCTGATTTCCTCAAGTTTATTCCTCAGTTTGCAGAGTGAGCAGAACCCCTGATATACATGACTAGGCAGTCCACTCCGAAGGTTGTTGCATTGTAACAGTGTGGAATTTCTGGCTGCCTTTTTGCCGGCAGAGGTTCGATACCTCAGGTTGAGGTAAAGAACCAATGTGCAGTCACTTTGAGTTGCGTTCTTTCAGCCCACAGGAAATACTGAATAGCGAGAAGCGAGAAGGAAAAAGGGCTTCTGCAGCCTTTCAGCTGGTGCCGTAGATCACCTGAGAATGTAATATAGGGTTTCTAATGATGACACCAGGTGGTGGGGATATACATTCTCATCTGGAATTAGATAGAGAGGGAGCAGTTAGAGGGCCCTCTAGTGGTGCACCACACATCCTTCCCCCCAGCTTAGAGTGGTCCACCCTAAGCGGTCAGGTTGTGCCTTCTGGACAGGACATCGGCATTCCCATGTGCTGTCTCTGCTCAATGTTTCACCTCAAATCAGTACAGCTGAAGGACAAGGAACCACCAAGTCACCCTGGTATATTTCTTCTTACTAGCCTTCTTCCAGGTGAGTGGGTGGTCAGTCACTAGAGTGCATTCCCTGCCCAGCAGATAAAACCGTGGCGATTCTATAGCCCACTTTACGACCAGACATTCCTATTCGACCACGGTTTATTTTTGTTCTCTCGGGAGTAGTTTCCTGCTCAGGAACATAAGAGGATGCTCCACTACATCAAATTCCTGAGACAGAACGCTGTCCAATTCCCTTCTCTGAAGTGTGGGTCTGTAGGAGGAACAGCTTCCCGAATCCTGCATCATAAGAACGGGCTCCTGACAGCGGGCATCTTTCAGGTCAATGAAGACTTTGGCTGATTCTGGGGTCCAGTGTACAATCTTTGGAGCAGAGGTAAACGTCAGGCCATTCAGCAAGCTGGGGAATAGAATGCTGATAATAATAAAGTAAGCCCAGGAATGATTTTACTTGTGTCTTTGTTGTGGGGACCGGCCAGTCTTGGATATCCTGGACTTTATCTAGTTGAGGCCGTATTTGTCCTTCAACCACCTTTTTCTTTACTTTTCATCTCTGGTATTAGTAATATATACACAGACCTACACTGCTTATTTATATAAAATGTACATTTTTTTAAAGAGCTCATTTCTAAAACAATGTAGATTAAGCCTTATTGGTTTTGAACTAATCGAGTTGTGGCTGTCGCCAAGCTTTTTACTCAAGGCTCCTCCGTTTCCTGCAGCGGGTCATCCCCATCTTCCTCTCAAGACCTCGAGACTTGAGAGGGCTGGGGATGTTTTTTCATAACAGTCTGTAATTCTGTTGACCAGTAAGATACAAACCTTAACGAAGAGTCAGATAAAGTTTAAGCGAGGTGTTGAAAATCCCCCTTTTGTCACCGACATCCAAAGGGACTAACCGTGGGGAGCAGGAGAGCGGAAAAAGACCCATATGTGTAGCGGCGAGATGGGAAAAAGGCCCGGGCTCATTAGTGCAAAGAGTTCAGGAATGCCGTATAGAAACCTATGCCCTCAGGGAGCGGACGTGGGGCGCCCTGGTGCTAGACGGGTCTCAGGACATCCGAACGTCAATGCTGAGCGAGGACAGAGTGCAAGACCCATAAATATATAGCCCAAGGGAAAGAGAGGGACCGGAAGGACAGCAGACCGGAAACTAGGGACAGGACAGAGAAGGAGCGCCCTCTGGCTGCAGAGGGCGTGACACCTTTTCAGACAGTAAATGGGTTGATACGATCAACAAATTAAGTTGCATTTATTTTCTGTTACTCAGTGTCTGTAATCAGTCATTCACCAACATAAGGACAATGATTTTGCCTGCTAACAGACAAGCCTCCCTATCCAGAGAAGTGGTGCTCTATGTGGCAGTGGAGGTGTCGTCCTTGCGCTCGCAAAATTTGGATTATTTCACAAGTGTGACTCCTCCACAGAAGACAAGCAGTGTCGCCAGGTCCACAGAAAAAAACTGCTTGTTTTTCTTAGTCTTTTTTTTGGAGTGTATATTCTTTTTCTTTATACAGTCTACTCACAACGTATGGAGGGGTTAGAATTTAAGTAGCACTCAAAACCAAATGTGCACATAGTTCAATTTTACTCTATAACCCTTTTACCCTTTTACTCTATAACTCTATAAGATCACAGTGCTGATGCTGGGATATTGGGTCACTGAGTCAGTGAGTGGGAGGGATGGGGGTAGGCTTCATGGGAGATGACTATACTGTATACTGTAGGCTCAATAAATAGCTCTCATAGGTTTGTTTGTCAATTTTTTAAATAAAGTATTTATTTTATTATTATCCAGACTGGACCTCTTTAATATAAATACGCTTTATTAATATCAGGGTTTTCAGCAGCCTTTTCAATATTTAACTAAGTTTTATGTTAATGCTGCTTCACTGAGATGTCAGGTCCAGCTCTTTGTTGTGGAGAGCCACACTGTGTCTCACAATGGGTTCAGCTTGGAGCATGCTTGACATGGAGTTTACATGTTCTCCTCATGTCCACATGGGTAAACTGGGGTGCAAGCTGAAATAAATATAAATATGGTACAACTATGACTATTAATGTAATTATACTAGCTTTTGTGTAGAATAATAATTTGAATGACACAGTAAAATGTTTTATTTTGGATATACTGTACACACAATAAATGCAGGATATATAGATCAGACAGCCATGATCTCAGCTCTGTCTAACATTTACAGTTAGGGTTTGATTCTTTCCACAAGATTTCTCAATTAACATCATAAACCATTTTTGTTTTGTCAGAAATGTTGACTAGTTTCTGTTGTATTTGTTGTATATGTGTGTTATAGAGCTCACGCTCATTTTATTTTATTTTAGATTTGGCCATTCAGAATGTGGGGCAGAAATCTTTCCTGTGACAAACTCGCTGCAGCAGACTACAATATCATTCAGGACACCAAACTTAACTTTTCACTGGCTGAAGATGATTAATAGGTGGCACTTGTAGTGTCTTAGATGTTAGTGAAACAATTGCTTCATTTACAGTAAGTTTCCCTATTGTACTTCTTTAAATTAACTAAATATGGAATATTAATATGGAATCATGTAACTAAAGGATAGTTTTGATCACTAAAAATAAAACTAACCAAAGTTAACATCTCTGAATGTCATTAACAATATTAATAATGAATGATAAATGAAAAATAATATACACATATAGCTGTAAACGGTAGCTAAACATTAAAAAACAGGTTATACAACAGTATTCCAACTTCTACATATAGCTGTACATTTTCTACAGCAATGTCTTTAACTCAGTCACTTGTTGTGATTGTTTTGGAAATATTTAATGTGCTTGTTTTAACTGCTCTTTAACTACATTTGTTGTAAATAAAAATCAAAAGCGAATGAGAATGATGCATTGGTGACTCAGTGGTGGAATTCTCGCCTTTCACGTGAAAGGGTCCTGGGTTAAGCCCAGCCAAAATGCTAGTTTTACTTTCAACAAAGTATCCCTTGAGCATAATAAAGACTTCCTCTAATAATAAAATAATATGTAAACTTTATTCACATTTATCTAATTTTATATATCACAGTATGTTAAATATTCAAATAATATTAAGAGTTTGAAAAATTCACCCTATGATGCACCTGGACATCAGTGATGTTATCTAGGGTCACTGGGTTTTTTAAGGTCTCTCAACATCAGAAACTCTCACCCAGGTGACCCAGCCAAGGTTGATCAAGCTCTGGCTTGACGGTGGCTTTGATACCCACGGATCACTCCTCTTGATCCATAGCCATCCTGAGGTTCTTTTTGCAACCACTATATTAGTTTGTTTTGGCTTTCCTCTTGCTCATCACTGTTTTGTCCAAAGGACTGTAGGCTCTACAGAGTGATTGGCCACCAAATCCTCTGCAGCCCACCTCAATGGGCTCACACTGTGCTCCTCCACACATTCAAATGGGACTGGTTAACCAATTCTTCATACTTGGCTCTCTTCCTTTCATTGGCCTCCTCCATCCAGTCTTCCCAGGGAACTGTTAGCTCTAGCATGACCAACTGCAATCATAAGCTTAAAGTAATGACAAAAATTAACATCCAGACCAACAGTTTCCAGGATGCTGAGAAAGAGCAAGGGAATTTAACAACACCTTTTCATCACTTCTCAAAATATTGCAAAATTGCAAGCGATGACCAATATCCTCTAAACATGACCATTAAATTGGTTTCCAATGTAGTGAAACTATTTAGTTATACCAGCACTTTAGTGACATCTGCACATGGATTAATATTAATGTACACATTTATTCCAGTGGAATCAAAACAAAATACTATGGACTATATGTCACAAAACACAAGGTCATCACAAGATAAATCACAAATCTGAGCTTTTCAGACCTGCATTTTGTAACTAGATACATCAGTATAAAGCAAATGACCTTTTAATAGGAATATTCATCTTGGTTTATAGTTTTGAGAAGCACCAAAGTACAGTATATCAATAATTAATCAGTTCTCCAGCAAAATGCAAGCGCAAAAGAAAAAAAATCACTAAAATATATAAAGATCATTTTCTCTTACCTTGAGAAAGGTGTTTTCAATGTACTCTTTTACAATTTAAATAAGATTTTATTGTCCCCTGAGGGAATTTTGTTATGGACACACAGCACTCTGGTACATTTAAATAGAATGCAAACAAAAAAAAGAAGAAAAGAAAAACATTACACGTTATTCAATTACAAAAGATAAAAAAACATTGCACATCACTCTATTGCACATGTACAGTATAACACATAACAACATGTAACATTTATAACACATCACAAAAACATATTGCAATCAAGTGGGTTATAAGAGTCAAAATTGTGTTTATCCTTGACATTAAACGTAAAACCGAAGTCCTGACTCTCTGTGGTCATTAAAAATCCCAGGGCGTTTCTCGGAAAGAGTAGGGGTGTAACCCCGGCATCCTGGCCAAATTTCCTATTGGCCCTTACCAATCATGGCCTCCTAATAATCCCCCTCTATGAATTGGCTACATTACTCTGCTCTCCTCCCCCACTGATAGCTGATGTGTGGTGAGCGTTCTGGTGCACTATGGCTGCCGTCGCATCATCCAGGTGGATGCTGCACATTGATGGTGGTGGAGGGGAGTCCCCATTACCTGTAAAGCGCTTTCAGTGGAGTGTCCAGAAAAGCGCTATATAAGTGTAAGCAATTATTATTATTATTATTATTATTATTATTTACGTTGACAGCTTTAATGGATAGCAGAACAAAGGAAATTTAGTAAATAGAACGCAATCATAAATTGATTATTTTAATTATTTTTACTTTATTATTTATTTTACATTTTGTGAAAGGCTTAGAAATCCAACCTGATTTCCTGCCTTCATAAAAAAACATGCAGAGTTTTTTAAACCACTTTCAAATTTTTATCTAAGGTAGTAGACATTTTAGAAAAGACTTAGAAAAACAATTTTAAATCCTGGTTGTTCCTGTTGTTATTCTGGAAATTTATTTCTATTATATGTACTAATATATATATATATAAAAATGTGAAGGTTCAAACTGGATGTCCAAGGGGTTCTCTTGCATTCAAGACCCTAACCAGGCCTGTACTTTCCAAAATCATTCCAAATATTAAAGGGTATATCCATTCCAGGACATTGATTTTGACTTTCATTTGAGGGAGGTATGGATGAGGTTTAATATGTATGCTATATTGTCATTTTTGTTTAATGTACATATCACTGTATGTTAAATATTCACTTTACTTTCACAATCTCTTAAGCCCATAGCAACTACTACTGTATGTACTGGGGACATATCAAGTATTAAACTTAGGAGACATTTACTTCAGCCCCACCTCCAACCCCTTGACAGACAAAGAAAGCAATTTGGAGACATTAAATATCCAGTCATTGCAAAGGAATCAGTGTGACAGATTAATGCATTTACAAGATAATCCAAAGGTATGAACTGCAGCAGCCATGAGTCCTGGTGCCACAAGGAATAAAAATAAAGCTTTGTTCCCTCCTATTGGACACAGAATAAATTGCTTTAATTAGAATTCCTAACCATAACAAGTTATGTCAATTTTAACTGATGTAATCATCATGAAGTTTTAGAAAAATGAAACCTCTTCTTAAAGTATTTGTTATCCCATTAAAATATTTTTCATAAACCACTTTAGATTTAAAATAAAATAAGTGTGGAGGCATCAACATAATCAATTTAAAGATCAAATAGTGTCATAATAATTATAATACAGCATTCATAACATAATAATATAGCAACATCACTGACGCCACACCCCGAAAAATAAGACACTGTAACTCTGGAATGAAATGCGGTTGGAATCATTGTTTGTGCCATGTGTAGTGCAGGAAAATCTTTATGTGCTGGATGGGGCCACTTTGCAGAGCTGCCCTTGTGTTCAATTCTTGGGGTGCAATCTGTGTGTAGTTTGCACATTCTCTCCATGTTCATGTGGCTTTCCTCCCAAAGTTAAAATCTATCCCAGTAAGTTAATTAGCTTCTGGGAAAAGTGGAGTGTGAGTGTGTGCTACTGTAGGTTTGTATCTGTCTGTGTCCTGTGATGGACCGAAGTGGTAAATGAAAGCAAAAGAAAAGGGAAAGTGAGATATTCTTTTTATTGTCAGACAGTTAACAGCTTTTCCTTCGATTTTTCTATGTCACCATGGAAGCCTCACATTTCCCCCCAGAGATATAGTAGCCTTCCTCCCAGTATGTCTCCAAAATGCCGGGTAAGGAAACAGTGACTGCTACAATATTGTAAAACAAAAAAATCATCAAAAATCAGGACAAGCACTCAAAGTTGGAAACAAACCTCTTTCTGAGTCTGCTACTGTATACACAAAGGGTGTAGAAAGTATTGACCCAATTGGAAAACTCCATAAACTCAAGTTATTTTCAATTTGATCCATGCAACATCCTCTATAATATCAATGTGTTTACAAGTTTAAAGCCAAAAATTAATTAAAAATAAAAGCCCTAAAAAACCTTTATTAGAAAATGATTCACCTCCTTTCACACCCTTAGAAAAGACATTGACTAGTTCATGGAGCACTGTTAAATCAATATTCAGGAAGTAGAAGACAAAACATCAGCCAGGCAAGAAGGACATAGGTCAGAGAAGCAGTCAAGAGGCCAAAAACGAGCCTCAAAAACCTACAATGTCTCACAACTGACAAACTGTAAGCAAGTCAACAATATCTCAGGCAGTCCACAAATCTGGGATGTATGGTAGAGTGGCGAGGAGTTAGTCATTTTGGAAAAAAATTGTATGCACCATCATTACTTCCAAGCATGGCGGTGAAAACACAATGTTAAGGATCTGTTTCTCATCAGCAGGGATGCTCGTCAGAACTGAATGGGAAATGGATAGTACAAGGGTTGCAAGCTAGCATTGCTGCCTCAGACAGCCGGGGCCTTGAATTCAATTCCTGGGGTACTATATGCATGGAGTTTTGTACTTCCAAAGACATGCTGGCAGGTTAATTGGCTTATGGGAAACTTGGCTCTGGAGTAAGTATCTGTGTTTGTGTCTGCACGTGATCTCTGAAGGACTATTGTCCCATACAGGATGATTCCTACCTTGCTCCCAATGCTTCCTGGGATAAGTTTTTAGTTAATGACCTAAAACTGGGAAGAAGCTTTACCTTTCAGAAGGAAAATGCCTTAAAAGACAACAGGAAAACACTAGAATGATTTAAGAATAAGAAAGTGAATGTCTTTGAGTGACATAGAGTCTTCAAAAGACTTGAGCAGACTCATGAAAATTGGTGGCAAGAATTGAATATTGCAGCTGATTAACTTGACAGAGCTAAAGTAAGTTAATAATAAGAATGTGCATTATTTCATTCTTCAAAACCTCTTCCATGGAATAAGGTAACACTTTTCAATCATGTCTCTCCATGCGCCTTTAGTTGGCTTCTGATTTATTCTGGGAACAGGTATAGGTGACATAAACTAAAAACCTACAATTTACCTACAATACTATTTCTGTTAATTAGATGTCATTAGCACCAACATGAAAGAATAGACTGTCTGATGGAGTGGCTGTTCAATGTGTACTGTATGTATTGCAATGTATAAATAGGGGACAAAGTCGATAGACAAATATTCACAATACTAGTGGATTTTGTGAGTGCCATTTATTAATTTTATATTTATAAAATAAATGTTCCATTTTGTAATGTTCTATTAAAAACAGGAACAGGAAATACCAAGAAAACCATGTACTTTACCACAGTCTTTAATGAGGCACGTGGGCCAAATACCTGGACATTGTTGCACACCGAGTCATAAAGAACTCGAAGCAGGTCTTCCAAATGAGCCCGAAGGGCTCCGAGTCCGAGATGGGCGAGGCAGAAGAGTAGTCGGTAGTTCCAGGTCAGGTGGTCGAGTCCAGGTCGCGAAAACAGAGAGGCAAACAAATCAGAGAGGGGCGAGACGAAAGGGAAGTCGAAAGGGTCCGAGGCGAGAAGAGTCTTCATTGTAGTGGTCAAAGGCAGAGGTGAGCTCAGGAGGCGGAAGAATTCCTAATACCGGGCAAGGACTAGGAGGGTTTAAATAGTGAAGGAAGAGGAGATTGAATAATGAGCATCAATTGATGCCAGTTGTGCTCGTGACGGACATCCAAAACTACATTTTCTAACATCCCACACGAGTTAAAGAATTCTGTGAATTTGCAAATTGAAATATTAAAATTACTACATAAAGACATATGATCATTAGACTAAGAAAAGCACAGATTAAATGACGCTGCGCACTGTCCAAAACTGTGGTATGCTTATTGTTAAAGTGAAATCTGATGTTATTTCTAGATGACTGCTTCTGTAATACATGCATTCTTTCTGGCAAAAATAGCTTCTACATGGCTGGAAGTGGAAACCCACCAGTGTGCTTATGTTGAAGCTCCTCTATACATTGAAACATCTTAGTGACCATGTTTAAGTGTTGAGCGAGTGTTGCGTGGGTTTGAATGATAAGTCCTTTCATTGTTGCTACCACAGCTGTTCACCCAATTAAAAGAACATAGTAACATGCACTTTGGCAATGTTGCACTGTGGCTATCTGAAACACACAGCTGCAGCTGTGTCCTGATTTTCAGTGGCTGGCAAGAATGCCAGAGTGGAGGATGAAAGCTCACCAGAGAAAGCTAAGAGAGAGGAGAAATGGCGAATGGAATCTAGTTCTTTTGATAGCATTAGTTATCTGCATAGCAATGGAGCTATAAAGGTACTGGATGGGCTTTGGTGTTTCTGGGAGATAATAATAATAATAATTATAATGATAATAATAATTGCTTACACTTACGTAACGCTTTTCAGCTATCAGTGGAGAGGAGAGCAGAGAGTAAAGAAGCCAATTCATTGATGGGGAGATGTCAGGATCCAGGTCAGGAGTTTCAGGTGTTTAGCTTTCTGGTTTCTGGCAGATGAAAACAGGAAACACCCAGACAATAGAATCAAGAGTCCTCTATAATTCTAGGGGGTATGTTTGAATTAACTTTCCTCCATTTTACTCGTTATACTGTAGCTATGACATACAGATGCAGCCATTCAAAGTGCACGGTACAGACATGTACCGGAGGTAATTGGCTACGGCGTCGCGCATTGTGAAGCACGATAACGCGCGGTACCGCGGTACGTGATTGGTTGACCGACAGGGGCACTTGTGGTCCGTTGGTCTGTCGTAGAAAGATTTACAGTAAACGTCTTTACTGTGCCCGTTTTAGTATTTAATATTTATATGAAATTTTACCACTGAAGGGAAATCTTAGTAGCTGAGCATAAAAAGAATAGGAGCATACTGTAACACGTGTGAAGGCAATAAACGATATTAATTTTGGAACTTAAACATACAGTATATGGCTGGTCTTGGTACTTTAAAGAAAAAATACACACCAGTATTCCATTTCTCCCTAAACATTTTAAGCATCGAAGTCTTTAACTAACGAGATACCGGAGTCAACAAGCATACTTTTAGAATTTGATTAAAAGGGAATATAATATGGAATCGCGTATCTCAAGAAATTAATAACGATATCATTATATTCATGTTGCAAAAAAACTGCAACGGACATAAAAACTCCCTTGCTTTTAACAGAGCGTTCCAAAATTTCTAACTACAAACTGCGACACTTATCATTCAACCAGAGCTCGAAATATCACAAGGATCCTCTAGAGCACAGCAAAGACTGTATTAAAAGAATCGCGTATCTCAAAAAATTAATAGATATAATTATATTCGTGTACTGCGACAGGGCTGTGTAGGGCTGTTTCACCTCTGTCTTCATGTGACTCGATTCAAAAGCCATTTAGCAAAGAGGGGATGAGAAGAGTGACAAACTAGTATACAGTACAGTACTTCAGATCTTTTTTTCTGAACAGGGGAAAATCTGATCAAGTTTCTCTATAACAATGATAAAAAACATTGCCACACCCGGACTGTTAAACCAACGCATTAGCACGTCGAAGCCCATTGAGGAGCCGGGCGCAATAACTGTTTTGTCCCTTGATTTACTGATCTGCATTAATTACAGAGGAACTGGTCCTGCTGTCGCCCACAGAACAGAGGCTGGAGCAGCACTGTCAGACCTGGACGCTGACAGTCAATCTGGACAAGACCAGAGTTATGGTTTTCCAGAAAAAAAGCCAGACCCCCATTAGTCTTCCTGAGATCGTCGGATTATGAATGAATAAAAGCATCTTATTAAAAACGCGTTTGCTTTTGTCTGGGTATTTACTTTGTATCCTGTGGTTTACATCTACTGTATTGTTTTGAGATGCCACTTTTAAAGGTGATATGTAAAATAAAGTTTTTTATTATTGTTATAGAGAAACATGATCAGATTTTCCCTGGTTCAGAAAAAAGACGATTAAAATCTGTAATCTTTCCAAGAAGTTTCTGCTTTGTGCTAAGACATTAACGAGTACAACCCCCCTCTCTGCGGGAGGGCTGGCTGTGATGAATTAAACCGGTTTCACGGGTATTTTCAAAGTAGGAAGTACAGTAGGACAGCACAAAAAAAAACAGACATTGTGTGGTACAGCACGGAGCTCAGTCAATTCAAACAAGTTCAGTTTCAAAAGAACTGCAATGGACATAAAAACTCCCTTGCTTTTAACAGAGCGTTTCATAATTGCCAACTACAAAATGTATTTAAACTGCGACACTTATCATTCAACCAGAGCTCGAATATCACAAGGATCCTCAAGAGCACAGCAAAGACTGTATTAAAAGAATCGCGTATCTCAAGAAATTAATAAGATATAATTATATTTGTGTAATTCGTATAATTATATAATGCCAGCGAACTCTTGTTTTTATGTCCACTATAACTACGCTGGGCAAACGTTCCGAGGTCAAATTCTTCCAGCACGGGGGTACCTTTAAAGCGGAGACGAAGGCACCGAAATTTTTTGTCGCGCCTTCTCTTTAAAGCCCTGGCCAAATATGAAGACAGTACGTACAGTTATAATTCAAACGGAATTAAAAACTACACATCCCAGTTACCATGGTGGTGCTTGTGATCATTGCGTTTAACCAACGAAACAGGGTGAAAAATCAGTCACATGACTTTGGGGCAGAGTTTTGAAAGCCTAACCTATCAGCAACAAAGCGAAATTTACAGGATAGGCTACCTCAAACTGTCAGTTACATGACTGTGTATGTCGACATTATGAAAAAAATGTTTCAGGCATTGATGTGAAGGACAACAGAGCTTTCACTGGCCGATTATCATTATTATCATTATAATCATTATTATTAATAATGATATTAATTTAAGGGTCTAAATATCTAAACATATGTATCTGTATAGCAGGTAGTATCACTGTATTTCACTTTCTTTGTAAACACGGAAAAACAGATTCACAACGCAAAGCTGTATCGCTGTGTAAAAAAACCCGGTTTGTAATGAGCTGCTGAGCTAAGAGTAGGAATGTTCCTGCTGGCAGAGGGGGTGGAAAGTGCCTGCGGTCATTTAATTAGTATGCTTTCAGAGAAAATGTTTCAGGTGTGAAGAACATAGATCTCCAATGCAATTTCAACCAAACCTGTTCCCACACACCCTGCCCCCACTACCATTAGAATATACACAAAGCACTCAAATCTTTCGAGCTAATGATCAGGTGACCTGAGAGAGAGCGAGAGAAACACCAAGGGGTGCGGAACCAGGGAACTATTTACATGGAAAACGGGCGATCTCCCCAGACTGTCTGCCCGTTTCACTGTTACCTGGATACCTCTTTATTTAGAACTCACTAACACTGATTTTTAGTTTAGAAGGATTCAAGTAGGGTTTTAGATGAAAGGCAGCAAACTTGTTGTTTTTTTCTTTTACTTGTTAACAAACACAGCATAATTCTTTCTATTCTTTCTTAAAGATAGATAGACTTTATTGACCCCGAAGGGAAATTAAGGTTAATTAAAGCCTCAATTAATTTGAGGGAAATTAAAGCCATACTGTATGTTAATATTATAGTAAGCGTACATTTTTTTGTTGGAATGTCACCACATCAAGCACCTCATTCAATCTTTTACCAAAAGAAGCAGTCACGATACTATTTTCTTGGTGTGAATTTCACATTTTCTAATTGGTGTTTTTCCTAATTTCACCCCTAGAGGTATCGATTGGTATTTTAAGACCCTTAATCCATGTGGCTTGGATTATTCCCTCAATTCAAAACTTTTTGATGATTGCTTTTTGCAAAGTGAACTGTTTCATTTAGTATATTGTAAATACGTCTTTAAGACCAATTAAGTGATCTTAACGAGAATTCACTACAATTTTTTGTTTCTTGGAATTCAGTAGAGTTGGTTGCAATGTTTCTGGATCTTCCCACGCTATTGCTTTATTATCAACAAAATGAAAAAAAATGTACTTCTGAGACATGTGGATAATTATTAGGAACATTTCCACAGTTTTAAAAGGATTTAACCTTTTGGAAGGAATTCTTGCACGCCTTCTACTCTGTTACTGGGACAGGAGATATCCTCTTCTTGACTGGAGAGGTGCCATGCTTAATTAGCATTCCTACATGGCAGGAGCTTTTATAATGTTGTCTCTTATATTTCCTTGATAAGTAAGTTTATAGTACTTATTGCCTTGTGAAGAAGAGCAGACTTTATTAGGAGATGTCACCTAAGTGGGAAAAGTATACAGACTTGTCTGTTGGCAGCCTCTGAACGCATTACCCCTTTTTTTAAGTTCATGTTTCTGGAAATTTTACTGGAGTGTGGTACAGTCCAGCAGTGTTGACTGAATGGAAAAATAGTTGCCAGTGTTCTGAAACACTTGTGTTCCTCCAGAGCCAGGGTATGCAGGAGAAACTGCCTGTGTTTCACTTCTATCCTAATATTCTGTTTGCCTATACTGCTGCTTCCCCACATTGTCTAGAAAACATAAATAATGTGTCAACAGAAACACCCAATTCTTTTTGGTCACTAGACTCTTGTATGTCAGTGCTCCCTTTTTTGTAATTATGCTTCATGCTACTATGTGTATGTGAAACCCTGCACGTATCGATATTAAACGCCCCCTGCCAAGCGTTTACAGTCTCTAATCTGATCAAACTCATCTTTTCATTTGCTGATTATGGAGTATTATGCTGATTATGGGGTTAATCTTACTGATTGGATATCATATGCAAATAAGCCTAGTTTAACTAGATTAACTAGTGAATCCTGATCATTGACAGAAATTAAGAAATGCAAGGATTCTTGCACAGATCTCTGTATTGCTCCAGTTGACCAGAGTCAAAGGAGTTTCAAGTAATTGTGTTGACTGAGAGTTTGTGTTCCTGTTGAACTGTGGAAGATTGCCAAATCACATGAAGATTAGGAACATTTCCATGGAAGTGTTGAGTAGGAATACTTTTGTAACAGTATGGGTGTGTGACAGGTGAATTACCTTGAACAAAAAGGCTACAGCAGCCTGCTCCCTGCTGTATCCATGTTAATCCACACCCACATAACTGATAGTTATTTGGCCTTTTGAGTATCAGATGAATATGAAGCTACACAAATTAAAAAGTAAACTGTATTAGGTTACCAGAAATATTACAAATGATCAGAGGTCATTTATAGCACATCTAAACCATATGTTGAGAATTGATTCAGGGGTATTTGTTAGGTTGTTTGTTTTAAATACCAGCTTCAACAAAGTGGTTGGGTAGCTTATTCAATACTTTCACAATCCTTTTGGATAAAGATGTGCCTCCTGTTCACAGCTTTTACAGTTTTAAGAGCTCTTCGACATAGTTTCCACTCGTGTCCTCTAGTTGTGTCCAACTGTTGGCTTTTTCAATGCATTTGATTGTTTGAATACTTGTATCAGGTCCCCTCCATATTCTTGTCTGTCCAAGGCTTAAAAGTTCAGTTTCTTCAGCCTGTCGGTGTAGGACATTGCTTTAAGCCTCGGAATGGAGTTTTTGAAGCCAAGTCTTCACATCTCACAAAACATCCTATTTTCTCTCAGTCTTCGGCTGCTGTCATTCCTCATGTATTCAGTTGCTCTTGAAGTAAAACACAACATGTAAAAAGGGTTAACTTAAGTCAGTTCTGCCTGAAAATTAGACTTCTAAGCAACAGGGGTTAACTTCTAAGGAAAGGGAGTTAACTTATAAGGATTCCAGATGCGAGCTAGGAACCCCCTGTGGGCGTAATCTTAAACTGACCATTTGGCCAGGGTCTCTTAACTGGCCAAATACCATGACCCCCCCTCTTTACCATAACACAGAATGACGTCCGAAGCCGCAAGGAAGGACTATATAACCTAAAAGTTTGTACCGGCACATCGAACAATACTTCGGTTTTGTTGTTTCTTGCAGGAAACAAGACTTCGGCTTTATTGTTCCTTGCATGCAATAAACTCATCTGTTTTACTTCATCTCGGGATCCAGAACCTTATTCTTTCTGTTACAACAATTTTGGCGTAGTCGGCGGATGCTCCAGAAGGTGCAGAACTTCCCATCGGCAGGAGAGACGGTCAGCGCTCACATTACTAAGAGGTAAGGACTACAATTGTTTGTTTCTTGGAATTCAGTAGAGTTGGTTACAATGTTTCTGGATTTTCCCACGTTATTGCTTTATTATCAACAAAATGAAAAAAATGTACTTCTGAGATATGTGGAAAATTATTAGGAACATTTCCACAGTTTTAAAAGGATTTAATCTTTTGGAAGGAATTCTTGCACGCCTTCCCATCTTTCTGAACCTTCTACTGTGTTACTGGAACAGGAGATATCCTCTTCTTGACTGGAGAGGTGCCATGCTTAATTAGCATTCCTACATGGCAGGAGCTTTTATAATGTTGTCTCTTATATTTTCTTGATAAGTAGGTTTATAGTACTTATTACCTTGTGAAGAAGAGCAGACTTTATTCGGAGATGTCACCTAAGTGGGAAAAGTATACAGACTTGTCTGTTGGCAGCCTCTGAACGCATTACCCTATTAGCAGAGTATGTCTTACAGAGTAGTGGGAAAATAAATAAGGAAAATAGAGAAAATAACTTGGCTGTAGATAACAAGAAGAACACAAAAGTACAGAGGAGGCAGCAGGAACAGAAGGACAAGACACATCTGTAGGCTCAGTAAATGGAGTCTTGGGCAGCTCAGGGGTTCTTGCAGCCGACTGGAGAGCTGCACCATGAATGACATTATCAGGCAATGTAGACGTATGCTGGGGCACCAAGCATTGAAGATCTTGAACTATAGTGAGAAGCACTTTCCTTAGGTATTTTTTTTAAGTTCATGTTTCTGGAAATTTTACTGGAGTGTGGTACAGTCCAGCAGTCTTGATTGAATGGAAAAATAGTTGCCAGTGTTCTGAAACACATGTGTTCCTCCAGAGCCAGGGTATGCAGGAGAAACTGCTTGTGTTTCATTTCCATCCTAATATTCTCTTTGCCTGTACATCCCCACATTGTCTAGAAAACATAAATAATGTGTCAACAGAAACACCCAATTCTTTTTGGTCACAAGACTCTTGTATGTCAGTACTCTCTTTTTTGTAATTATGCTTCATGCTACTATGTGTATGTGAAACCCTGCACGTATCGATATTAAACGCCCCCTGCCAAGCGTTTACAGTCTCTAATCTGATCAAACTCATCTTTTCATTTGCTGATTATGGAGTATTATGCTGATTATGGGGTTAATCTTACTGATTGGATATCATATGCAAATAAGCCTAGTTTAACTAGATTAACTAGTGAATCCTGATCATTGACAGAAATTAAGAAATGCAAGGATTCTTGCACAGATCTCTGTATTGCTCCAGTTGACCAGAGTCAAAGGAGTTTCAAGTAATTGTGTTGACTGAGAGTTTGTGTTCCTGTTGAACTGTGGAAGATTGCCAAATCACATGAAGATTAGGAACATTTCCATGGAAGTGTTGAGTAGGAATACTTTTGTAACAGTATGGGTGTGTGACAGGTGAATTACCTTGAACAAAAAGGCTACAGCAGCCTGCTCCCTGCTGTATCCATGTTAATCCACACCCACATAACTGATAGTTATTTGGCCTTTTGAGTATCAGATGAATATGAAGCTACACAAATTAAAAAGTAAACTGTATTAGGTTACCAGAAATATTACAAATGATCAGAGGTCATTTATAGCACATCTAAACCATATGTTGAGAATTGATTCAGGGGTATTTGTTAGGTTGTTTGTTTTAAATACCAGCTTCAACAAAGTGGTTGGGTAGCTTATTCAATACTTTCACAATCCTTTTGGATAAAGATGTGCCTCCTGTTCACAGCTTTTACAGTTTTAAGAGCTCTTCGACATAGTTTCCACTCGTGTCCTCTAGTTGTGTCCAACTGTTGGCTTTTTCAATGCATTTGATTGTTTGAATACTTGTATCAGGTCCCCTCCATATTCTTGTCTGTCCAAGGCTTAAAAGTTCAGTTTCTTCAGCCTGTCGGTGTAGGACATTGCTTTAAGCCTCGGAATGGAGTTTTTGAAGCCAAGTCTTCACATCTCACAAAACATCCTATTTTCTCTCAGTCTTCGGCTGCTGTCATTCCTCATGTATTCAGTTGCTCTTGAAGTAAAACACAACATGTAAAAAGGGTTAACTTAAGTCAGTTCTGCCTGAAAATTAGACTTCTAAGCAACAGGGGTTAACTTCTAAGGAAAGGGAGTTAACTTATAAGGATTCCAGATGCGAGCTAGGAACCCCCTGTGGGCGTAATCTTAAACTGACCATTTGGCCAGGGTCTCTTAACTGGCCAAATACCATGACCCCCCCTCTTTACCATAACACAGAATGACGTCCGAAGCCGCAAGGAAGGACTATATAACCTAAAAGTTTGTACCGGCACATCGAACAATACTTCGGTTTTGTTGTTTCTTGCAGGAAACAAGACTTCGGCTTTATTGTTCCTTGCATGCAATAAACTCATCTGTTTTACTTCATCTCGGGATCCAGAACCTTATTCTTTCTGTTACAACAATTTTGGCGTAGTCGGCGGATGCTCCAGAAGGTGCAGAACTTCCCATCGGCAGGAGAGACGGTCAGCGCTCACATTACTAAGAGGTAAGGACTACAATTGTTTGTTTCTTGGAATTCAGTAGAGTTGGTTACAATGTTTCTGGATTTTCCCACGTTATTGCTTTATTATCAACAAAATGAAAAAAATGTACTTCTGAGATATGTGGAAAATTATTAGGAACATTTCCACAGTTTTAAAAGGATTTAATCTTTTGGAAGGAATTCTTGCACGCCTTCCCATCTTTCTGAACCTTCTACTGTGTTACTGGAACAGGAGATATCCTCTTCTTGACTGGAGAGGTGCCATGCTTAATTAGCATTCCTACATGGCAGGAGCTTTTATAATGTTGTCTCTTATATTTTCTTGATAAGTAGGTTTATAGTACTTATTACCTTGTGAAGAAGAGCAGACTTTATTCGGAGATGTCACCTAAGTGGGAAAAGTATACAGACTTGTCTGTTGGCAGCCTCTGAACGCATTACCCTATTAGCAGAGTATGTCTTACAGAGTAGTGGGAAAATAAATAAGGAAAATAGAGAAAATAACTTGGCTGTAGATAACAAGAAGAACACAAAAGTACAGAGGAGGCAGCAGGAACAGAAGGACAAGACACATCTGTAGGCTCAGTAAATGGAGTCTTGGGCAGCTCAGGGGTTCTTGCAGCCGACTGGAGAGCTGCACCATGAATGACATTATCAGGCAATGTAGACGTATGCTGGGGCACCAAGCATTGAAGATCTTGAACTATAGTGAGAAGCACTTTCCTTAGGTATTTTTTTTAAGTTCATGTTTCTGGAAATTTTACTGGAGTGTGGTACAGTCCAGCAGTCTTGATTGAATGGAAAAATAGTTGCCAGTGTTCTGAAACACATGTGTTCCTCCAGAGCCAGGGTATGCAGGAGAAACTGCTTGTGTTTCATTTCCATCCTAATATTCTCTTTGCCTGTACATCCCCACATTGTCTAGAAAACATAAATAATGTGTCAACAGAAACACCCAATTCTTTTTGGTCACAAGACTCTTGTATGTCAGTACTCTCTTTTTTGTAATTATGCTTCATGCTACTATGTGTATGTGAAACCCTGCACGTATCGATATTAAACGCCCCCTGCCAAGCGTTTACAGTCTCTAATCTGATCAAACTCATCTTTTCATTTGCTGATTATGGAGTATTATGCTGATTATGGGGTTAATCTTACTGATTGGATATCATATGCAAATAAGCCTAGTTTAACTAGATTAACTAGTGAATCCTGATCATTGACAGAAATTAAGAAATGCAAGGATTCTTGCACAGATCTCTGTATTGCTCCAGTTGACCAGAGTCAAAGGAGTTTCAAGTAATTGTGTTGACTGAGAGTTTGTGTTCCTGTTGAACTGTGGAAGATTGCCAAATCACATGAAGATTAGGAACATTTCCATGGAAGTGTTGAGTAGGAATACTTTTGTAACAGTATGGGTGTGTGACAGGTGAATTACCTTGAACAAAAAGGCTACAGCAGCCTGCTCCCTGCTGTATCCATGTTAATCCACACCCACATAACTGATAGTTATTTGGCCTTTTGAGTATCAGATGAATATGAAGCTACACAAATTAAAAAGTAAACTGTATTAGGTTACCAGAAATATTACAAATGATCAGAGGTCATTTATAGCACATCTAAACCATATGTTGAGAATTGATTCAGGGGTATTTGTTAGGTTGTTTGTTTTAAATACCAGCTTCAACAAAGTGGTTGGGTAGCTTATTCAATACTTTCACAATCCTTTTGGATAAAGATGTGCCTCCTGTTCACAGCTTTTACAGTTTTAAGAGCTCTTCGACATAGTTTCCACTCGTGTCCTCTAGTTGTGTCCAACTGTTGGCTTTTTCAATGCATTTGATTGTTTGAATACTTGTATCAGGTCCCCTCCATATTCTTGTCTGTCCAAGGCTTAAAAGTTCAGTTTCTTCAGCCTGTCGGTGTAGGACATTGCTTTAAGCCTCGGAATGGAGTTTTTGAAGCCAAGTCTTCACATCTCACAAAACATCCTATTTTCTCTCAGTCTTCGGCTGCTGTCATTCCTCATGTATTCAGTTGCTCTTGAAGTAAAACACAACATGTAAAAAGGGTTAACTTAAGTCAGTTCTGCCTGAAAATTAGACTTCTAAGCAACAGGGGTTAACTTCTAAGGAAAGGGAGTTAACTTATAAGGATTCCAGATGCGAGCTAGGAACCCCCTGTGGGCGTAATCTTAAACTGACCATTTGGCCAGGGTCTCTTAACTGGCCAAATACCATGACCCCCCCTCTTTACCATAACACAGAATGACGTCCGAAGCCGCAAGGAAGGACTATATAACCTAAAAGTTTGTACCGGCACATCGAACAATACTTCGGTTTTGTTGTTTCTTGCAGGAAACAAGACTTCGGCTTTATTGTTCCTTGCATGCAATAAACTCATCTGTTTTACTTCATCTCGGGATCCAGAACCTTATTCTTTCTGTTACAACAATTTTGGCGTAGTCGGCGGATGCTCCAGAAGGTGCAGAACTTCCCATCGGCAGGAGAGACGGTCAGCGCTCACATTACTAAGAGGTAAGGACTACAATTGTTTGTTTCTTGGAATTCAGTAGAGTTGGTTACAATGTTTCTGGATTTTCCCACGTTATTGCTTTATTATCAACAAAATGAAAAAAATGTACTTCTGAGATATGTGGAAAATTATTAGGAACATTTCCACAGTTTTAAAAGGATTTAATCTTTTGGAAGGAATTCTTGCACGCCTTCCCATCTTTCTGAACCTTCTACTGTGTTACTGGAACAGGAGATATCCTCTTCTTGACTGGAGAGGTGCCATGCTTAATTAGCATTCCTACATGGCAGGAGCTTTTATAATGTTGTCTCTTATATTTTCTTGATAAGTAGGTTTATAGTACTTATTACCTTGTGAAGAAGAGCAGACTTTATTCGGAGATGTCACCTAAGTGGGAAAAGTATACAGACTTGTCTGTTGGCAGCCTCTGAACGCATTACCCTATTAGCAGAGTATGTCTTACAGAGTAGTGGGAAAATAAATAAGGAAAATAGAGAAAATAACTTGGCTGTAGATAACAAGAAGAACACAAAAGTACAGAGGAGGCAGCAGGAACAGAAGGACAAGACACATCTGTAGGCTCAGTAAATGGAGTCTTGGGCAGCTCAGGGGTTCTTGCAGCCGACTGGAGAGCTGCACCATGAATGACATTATCAGGCAATGTAGACGTATGCTGGGGCACCAAGCATTGAAGATCTTGAACTATAGTGAGAAGCACTTTCCTTAGGTATTTTTTTTAAGTTCATGTTTCTGGAAATTTTACTGGAGTGTGGTACAGTCCAGCAGTCTTGATTGAATGGAAAAATAGTTGCCAGTGTTCTGAAACACATGTGTTCCTCCAGAGCCAGGGTATGCAGGAGAAACTGCTTGTGTTTCATTTCCATCCTAATATTCTCTTTGCCTGTACATCCCCACATTGTCTAGAAAACATAAATAATGTGTCAACAGAAACACCCAATTCTTTTTGGTCACAAGACTCTTGTATGTCAGTACTCTCTTTTTTGTAATTATGCTTCATGCTACTATGTGTATGTGAAACCCTGCACGTATCGATATTAAACGCCCCCTGCCAAGCGTTTACAGTCTCTAATCTGATCAAACTCATCTTTTCATTTGCTGATTATGGAGTATTATGCTGATTATGGGGTTAATCTTACTGATTGGATATCATATGCAAATAAGCCTAGTTTAACTAGATTAACTAGTGAATCCTGATCATTGACAGAAATTAAGAAATGCAAGGATTCTTGCACAGATCTCTGTATTGCTCCAGTTGACCAGAGTCAAAGGAGTTTCAAGTAATTGTGTTGACTGAGAGTTTGTGTTCCTGTTGAACTGTGGAAGATTGCCAAATCACATGAAGATTAGGAACATTTCCATGGAAGTGTTGAGTAGGAATACTTTTGTAACAGTATGGGTGTGTGACAGGTGAATTACCTTGAACAAAAAGGCTACAGCAGCCTGCTCCCTGCTGTATCCATGTTAATCCACACCCACATAACTGATAGTTATTTGGCCTTTTGAGTATCAGATGAATATGAAGCTACACAAATTAAAAAGTAAACTGTATTAGGTTACCAGAAATATTACAAATGATCAGAGGTCATTTATAGCACATCTAAACCATATGTTGAGAATTGATTCAGGGGTATTTGTTAGGTTGTTTGTTTTAAATACCAGCTTCAACAAAGTGGTTGGGTAGCTTATTCAATACTTTCACAATCCTTTTGGATAAAGATGTGCCTCCTGTTCACAGCTTTTACAGTTTTAAGAGCTCTTCGACATAGTTTCCACTCGTGTCCTCTAGTTGTGTCCAACTGTTGGCTTTTTCAATGCATTTGATTGTTTGAATACTTGTATCAGGTCCCCTCCATATTCTTGTCTGTCCAAGGCTTAAAAGTTCAGTTTCTTCAGCCTGTCGGTGTAGGACATTGCTTTAAGCCTCGGAATGGAGTTTTTGAAGCCAAGTCTTCACATCTCACAAAACATCCTATTTTCTCTCAGTCTTCGGCTGCTGTCATTCCTCATGTATTCAGTTGCTCTTGAAGTAAAACACAACATGTAAAAAGGGTTAACTTAAGTCAGTTCTGCCTGAAAATTAGACTTCTAAGCAACAGGGGTTAACTTCTAAGGAAAGGGAGTTAACTTATAAGGATTCCAGATGCGAGCTAGGAACCCCCTGTGGGCGTAATCTTAAACTGACCATTTGGCCAGGGTCTCTTAACTGGCCAAATACCATGACCCCCCCTCTTTACCATAACACAGAATGACGTCCGAAGCCGCAAGGAAGGACTATATAACCTAAAAGTTTGTACCGGCACATCGAACAATACTTCGGTTTTGTTGTTTCTTGCAGGAAACAAGACTTCGGCTTTATTGTTCCTTGCATGCAATAAACTCATCTGTTTTACTTCATCTCGGGATCCAGAACCTTATTCTTTCTGTTACAACAATTTTGGCGTAGTCGGCGGATGCTCCAGAAGGTGCAGAACTTCCCATCGGCAGGAGAGACGGTCAGCGCTCACATTACTAAGAGGTAAGGACTACAATTGTTTGTTTCTTGGAATTCAGTAGAGTTGGTTACAATGTTTCTGGATTTTCCCACGTTATTGCTTTATTATCAACAAAATGAAAAAAATGTACTTCTGAGATATGTGGAAAATTATTAGGAACATTTCCACAGTTTTAAAAGGATTTAATCTTTTGGAAGGAATTCTTGCACGCCTTCCCATCTTTCTGAACCTTCTACTGTGTTACTGGAACAGGAGATATCCTCTTCTTGACTGGAGAGGTGCCATGCTTAATTAGCATTCCTACATGGCAGGAGCTTTTATAATGTTGTCTCTTATATTTTCTTGATAAGTAGGTTTATAGTACTTATTACCTTGTGAAGAAGAGCAGACTTTATTCGGAGATGTCACCTAAGTGGGAAAAGTATACAGACTTGTCTGTTGGCAGCCTCTGAACGCATTACCCTATTAGCAGAGTATGTCTTACAGAGTAGTGGGAAAATAAATAAGGAAAATAGAGAAAATAACTTGGCTGTAGATAACAAGAAGAACACAAAAGTACAGAGGAGGCAGCAGGAACAGAAGGACAAGACACATCTGTAGGCTCAGTAAATGGAGTCTTGGGCAGCTCAGGGGTTCTTGCAGCCGACTGGAGAGCTGCACCATGAATGACATTATCAGGCAATGTAGACGTATGCTGGGGCACCAAGCATTGAAGATCTTGAACTATAGTGAGAAGCACTTTCCTTAGGTATTTTTTTTAAGTTCATGTTTCTGGAAATTTTACTGGAGTGTGGTACAGTCCAGCAGTCTTGATTGAATGGAAAAATAGTTGCCAGTGTTCTGAAACACATGTGTTCCTCCAGAGCCAGGGTATGCAGGAGAAACTGCTTGTGTTTCATTTCCATCCTAATATTCTCTTTGCCTGTACATCCCCACATTGTCTAGAAAACATAAATAATGTGTCAACAGAAACACCCAATTCTTTTTGGTCACAAGACTCTTGTATGTCAGTACTCTCTTTTTTGTAATTATGCTTCATGCTACTATGTGTATGTGAAACCCTGCACGTATCGATATTAAACGCCCCCTGCCAAGCGTTTACAGTCTCTAATCTGATCAAACTCATCTTTTCATTTGCTGATTATGGAGTATTATGCTGATTATGGGGTTAATCTTACTGATTGGATATCATATGCAAATAAGCCTAGTTTAACTAGATTAACTAGTGAATCCTGATCATTGACAGAAATTAAGAAATGCAAGGATTCTTGCACAGATCTCTGTATTGCTCCAGTTGACCAGAGTCAAAGGAGTTTCAAGTAATTGTGTTGACTGAGAGTTTGTGTTCCTGTTGAACTGTGGAAGATTGCCAAATCACATGAAGATTAGGAACATTTCCATGGAAGTGTTGAGTAGGAATACTTTTGTAACAGTATGGGTGTGTGACAGGTGAATTACCTTGAACAAAAAGGCTACAGCAGCCTGCTCCCTGCTGTATCCATGTTAATCCACACCCACATAACTGATAGTTATTTGGCCTTTTGAGTATCAGATGAATATGAAGCTACACAAATTAAAAAGTAAACTGTATTAGGTTACCAGAAATATTACAAATGATCAGAGGTCATTTATAGCACATCTAAACCATATGTTGAGAATTGATTCAGGGGTATTTGTTAGGTTGTTTGTTTTAAATACCAGCTTCAACAAAGTGGTTGGGTAGCTTATTCAATACTTTCACAATCCTTTTGGATAAAGATGTGCCTCCTGTTCACAGCTTTTACAGTTTTAAGAGCTCTTCGACATAGTTTCCACTCGTGTCCTCTAGTTGTGTCCAACTGTTGGCTTTTTCAATGCATTTGATTGTTTGAATACTTGTATCAGGTCCCCTCCATATTCTTGTCTGTCCAAGGCTTAAAAGTTCAGTTTCTTCAGCCTGTCGGTGTAGGACATTGCTTTAAGCCTCGGAATGGAGTTTTTGAAGCCAAGTCTTCACATCTCACAAAACATCCTATTTTCTCTCAGTCTTCGGCTGCTGTCATTCCTCATGTATTCAGTTGCTCTTGAAGTAAAACACAACATGTAAAAAGGGTTAACTTAAGTCAGTTCTGCCTGAAAATTAGACTTCTAAGCAACAGGGGTTAACTTCTAAGGAAAGGGAGTTAACTTATAAGGATTCCAGATGCGAGCTAGGAACCCCCTGTGGGCGTAATCTTAAACTGACCATTTGGCCAGGGTCTCTTAACTGGCCAAATACCATGACCCCCCCTCTTTACCATAACACAGAATGACGTCCGAAGCCGCAAGGAAGGACTATATAACCTAAAAGTTTGTACCGGCACATCGAACAATACTTCGGTTTTGTTGTTTCTTGCAGGAAACAAGACTTCGGCTTTATTGTTCCTTGCATGCAATAAACTCATCTGTTTTACTTCATCTCGGGATCCAGAACCTTATTCTTTCTGTTACAACAATTTTGGCGTAGTCGGCGGATGCTCCAGAAGGTGCAGAACTTCCCATCGGCAGGAGAGACGGTCAGCGCTCACATTACTAAGAGGTAAGGACTACAATTGTTTGTTTCTTGGAATTCAGTAGAGTTGGTTACAATGTTTCTGGATTTTCCCACGTTATTGCTTTATTATCAACAAAATGAAAAAAATGTACTTCTGAGATATGTGGAAAATTATTAGGAACATTTCCACAGTTTTAAAAGGATTTAATCTTTTGGAAGGAATTCTTGCACGCCTTCCCATCTTTCTGAACCTTCTACTGTGTTACTGGAACAGGAGATATCCTCTTCTTGACTGGAGAGGTGCCATGCTTAATTAGCATTCCTACATGGCAGGAGCTTTTATAATGTTGTCTCTTATATTTTCTTGATAAGTAGGTTTATAGTACTTATTACCTTGTGAAGAAGAGCAGACTTTATTCGGAGATGTCACCTAAGTGGGAAAAGTATACAGACTTGTCTGTTGGCAGCCTCTGAACGCATTACCCTATTAGCAGAGTATGTCTTACAGAGTAGTGGGAAAATAAATAAGGAAAATAGAGAAAATAACTTGGCTGTAGATAACAAGAAGAACACAAAAGTACAGAGGAGGCAGCAGGAACAGAAGGACAAGACACATCTGTAGGCTCAGTAAATGGAGTCTTGGGCAGCTCAGGGGTTCTTGCAGCCGACTGGAGAGCTGCACCATGAATGACATTATCAGGCAATGTAGACGTATGCTGGGGCACCAAGCATTGAAGATCTTGAACTATAGTGAGAAGCACTTTCCTTAGGTATTTTTTTTAAGTTCATGTTTCTGGAAATTTTACTGGAGTGTGGTACAGTCCAGCAGTCTTGATTGAATGGAAAAATAGTTGCCAGTGTTCTGAAACACATGTGTTCCTCCAGAGCCAGGGTATGCAGGAGAAACTGCTTGTGTTTCATTTCCATCCTAATATTCTCTTTGCCTGTACATCCCCACATTGTCTAGAAAACATAAATAATGTGTCAACAGAAACACCCAATTCTTTTTGGTCACAAGACTCTTGTATGTCAGTACTCTCTTTTTTGTAATTATGCTTCATGCTACTATGTGTATGTGAAACCCTGCACGTATCGATATTAAACGCCCCCTGCCAAGCGTTTACAGTCTCTAATCTGATCAAACTCATCTTTTCATTTGCTGATTATGGAGTATTATGCTGATTATGGGGTTAATCTTACTGATTGGATATCATATGCAAATAAGCCTAGTTTAACTAGATTAACTAGTGAATCTTGATCATTGACAGAAATTAAGAAATGCAAGGATTCTTGCACAGATCTCTGTATTGCTCCAGTTGACCAGAGTCAAAGGAGTTTCAAGTAATTGTGTTGACTGAGAGTTTGTGTTCCTGTTGAACTGTGGAAGATTGCCAAATCACATGAAGATTAGGAACATTTCCATGGAAGTGTTGAGTAGGAATACTTTGTAACAGTATGGGTGTGTGACAGGTGAATTACCTTGAACAAAAAGGCTACAGCAGCCTGCTCCCTGCTGTATCCATGTTAATCCACACCCACATAACTGATAGTTATTTGGCCTTTTGAGTATCAGATGAATATGAAGCTACACAAATTAAAAAGTAAACTGTATTAGGTTACCAGAAATATTACAAATGATCAGAGGTCATTTATAACACATCTAAACCATATGTTGAGAATTGATTCAGGGGTATTTTTTAGGTTGTTTGTTTTAAATACCAGCTTCAACAAAGTGGTTGGGTAGCTTATTCAATACTTTCACAATCCTTTTGGATAAAGATGTGCCTCCTGTTCACAGCTTTTACAGTTTTAAAAGCTCTTCGACATAGTTTCCACTCGTGTCCTCTAGTTGGGTCCAACTGTTGGCTTTTTCGATGCATTTGATTGTTTGAATACTTGTATCAGGTCCCCTCCATATTCTTGTCTGTCCAAGGCTTAACAGTTCAGTTTCTTCAGACTGTCGGTGTAGGACATTGCTTTAAGCCTCGGAATGGAGTTTTTGAAGCCAAGTCTTCACATCTCACAAAACATCCTATTTTCTCTCAGTCTTCAGCTGCTGTCATTCCTCATGTATTCAGTTGCTCTTGAAGTAAGACACAAGATGTAAAAAGGGTTAACTTAAGTCAGTTCTGCCTGAAAATTAGACTTCTAAGCAACAGGGGTTTATGGCAGGAAAGGGGGTTAACGTATAAGGATTCCAGATGCGAGCTAGGAACCCCCTGTGGGCATAATCTTAAACTGACCATTTGGCCAGGGTCTCTTAACTGGCCAAATACCATGACCCCCCCTCTTTACCATAACACAGAATGACGTCTGAAGCCGCAAGGAAGGACTATATAACCTAAAAGTTTGTACCGGCACATCGAACAATACTTCGGTTTTGTTGTTTCTTGCGGGAAACAAGACTTCGGCTTTATTGTTCCTTGCATGCAATAAACTCATCTGTTTTACTTCATCTTGGGATCCAGAACCTTATTCTTTCTGTTACAACAATTTTGGCGTAGTCGGCGGATGCTCCAGAAGGCGCAGAACTTCCCATCGGCAGGAGAGACGGTCAGTGCTCACACTACTAAGAGGTAAGGACTACAATTTTTTGTTTCTTGGAATTCAGTAGAATTGGTTTCAAGAAGTAAGGACTCCTCTTTTTTAAAACAAAAAGTCCCGACTCTCCCTGACCGATTGGGATGTCCCTGCTCCTTGCGAGAATCACCCGAGATGACGGAGTAAACGTGTGTTCCTGAACTCTTCTGGCCCGGGGTGTATGTAATGGGTAGTTTGCTGTAAGCCCAGAAGTTGGTCTGGCAGGCGGTTCGCAGTATTGTGCATCGGCGTTCAAAACTGGTGTATGCCTTAATTTCGCGTGGAGTTTTTGAACAGGTTTGGACCGTTACCGCGAAGCTCAGAACTGGGTTGGGCCTTAAATGTGCACAGGAGTTCTGGGGCTTAGGACTGGGTTGGGCCTGCTGTACGCAGTCTACCGCAAGTTACCGGTAAATACCGCGAGTTACCAGAAAATACCGCGAGTTACCGTAAATTCTCCTATAATACGACAAGCAAAATAATAGTATCCGGAATTTCCGCAAGGTTGAGCTAATAAAGCTCAACCTCTCATGTTTGAGCTGTGGCCATCAAAGTCTTTAACGAAGATATTACTAATACTATTAATAATGAATGACCTTGGACAAGCTGTAAGTGTAAACTAAGTATTGCCCTGGTCAACATTCTTTTTTTCATTGACCGTCTTTGTAAAAGTAACACCACAGCATTTCGCAATCACGCATTTGTTTCCAATCATGCAAAGTACAGTAATTTTTTAGAATCGATTCACCATGCCTTTCACATGCTCATAAAAGAGATTGATTTAGGAACATAAACATATTACCGTATGAAAACTGTACTGTATACAGTATGTATATGTATATTTAATGTCTTAACTGTGCCCGTTTAAGTATTGAATATTCATATCTAATTTTACCACTGAAGGGAAATCTTAGTAGCTGAGCATAAAAAGAATAGGAGTATACTGCAACGCGTGTGAAGGCCATAAACAATATTAATTTTGGAACATAAACATACAGTATATGGCTGGTCTCGGTACTTTAAAGAAAACATACATGAAACATGGTTTCATTATGACCAGAATCGGTCTTGAGATATTTTTAACTTTGATTTACAGTATTTGAGAGGTATGTCTTAACACCGATACTACAGTGCGTAAATACTGCTCATGTTTCTAGGTTTATATTATGCATTTCATACGGTCAAATTACTTTTGAGCAACTAATAAGAAGCGCAAAACAGTATGCGTTTTAGTTTCGTTTTGTGCTGGGACTCTGCTTTTAACAATGTCGCCGTGGATTGATTAGAGATATCAGGTACATACAAGTCATTTTTTAAATGTTGTAGTTCGTCTTGTAAAAATGTTACGAGTACATCATCTATCAACAATTACACAGGTTCTGTTTCCATATTGCGGATTTTGGTTACGTAATATTATTTTCTAGATTTCACGTTGTGAATATATGATTTGGGCAAACAGAGCCGCAAAGAAGTACATTATGGGTTGTTGTTTTTTTTTCAGTTTTATCTAGAACAAGCGATGCTTAAACCTTTGTCTGATTCTTGTGAAACTATCCACACGACAGTTACAGTACCTAGGAGTTGACTTCAGTGATGTCACTGATGGGATGTTTCTAAAAATCCATCCCCTGTAAAACGTCTTCTCTAGTTGTCCTGCATATGTATTCGCTAATGAAGCTGTGTGTTCTGAGCCTGGATCTCTACATTTCTGTATGAACCAGCTTAGAGGGCTAAAGACAGCTTGTGTTGAAATTGAGTGTAAGGTAATTTATGCTTCTAAAGTCATGGTCAGCATTTATTATTGTACTGTGCTGTAAACTTGTTCTGTGCCTAGTCACATTATTTTATAGCGTTTTTATAGCGTTATCAAATCTGGTGGCACTGTGTGTTAGTTTCCTGACTCCCATGTCACATGGTCTGTGATTGAATCCCATGGAACTATGACTTTATTTTTTAACAAACATTTCTTTGAAAAATGAAACGTTTCCCTTGGTCAGAGATTAAATAAAACCTCACTCGCACCAAACAAATTTATATTTCTAAATATCACAACATGATCGAATTTAAGTCTTTTTAATAACAATGAATAGTCACCTATGCGTTACAAAATAAACATTTATATTGATTTGAATCGCGTTTTGATTTAAATCGTAAACACGTGTTTAAATATATGTGTTTAAAGGCGATATACTGTATAAAAGCACTGATTCTTATGGAGTGTGTTCCGCCGGGGATTCAAAAAATTTATTTTTTTTAATTGCATATCTAAGGAAAATTGCAGTATAACTTTGTTCATGCACAAACAGTGGCATGTTACATTATAATTTGGGTGTCTCCTCTTGCCAGAAAGCTCTAAATTGCATTTTGAGTGCGGTTTTTGACTTTTTCTAAATTGCAACCCATAAATAAAGCTGATAAAGCTTAGACTAATTGTATTCTAAACTTTTACAACAGCACATTGGACAATGCAACGTAAATTGCAAAAATGCACTTGGAATCTGTCCAAGTCCTACGAAAATTATTTAAACTGCGACACTGATCATTCATCTCTAAATAAACTTTATTTTATATAGCGTTTTAAGTGAATAGGTAATTAGATTGCTCATAAACCTAATCGCTTTTTCAACATAAACACAGCGTGATTGCTCTCTGAAAATGCTTTTCCTTTATATTTAGGCTCAGATTTCAACTATAGATCGTATTATTATAAACTTTCTTGGAAAAATGTCTTTTATGTAAACCATGTTTGCTATTAATTCATTTAGGGCTAAAATACGTTCATTGTCTTCCAATCGAGTTGAGTTGACATTGGAAGCTTGCCACGCCCGGACTGTTACACCAACGCATTAGCATGTTAAAGCGATTTCATTGAGGAGCCTAGCTACTAGTTAACACTGTACTTCCTACTTTGAAAATACCTGTGAAACCGGTTTAATTCGTCACAGCCAGCACTCCGGCAGAGAGGGGGTTGTATTCGTAAAGAAGAAGCAGGCGAGATTTCCAGCGAAAGACACCTCCCCCCCCCCTCAAAAACCCAGTAAGCAGTAATGCTTTATGTTGAAAATTGAGGTGGATTTTGTTTATGATAAAGAGGATAAACTGGGATGGGAGGAGGGTTTGGTTTTGCATAAGGGGCGGGATTATGATAATTGGAGGAATTTGCGAGAGTATAATGGTTTGATATATTTGATTTTGTATTGTGGTCGTTATCTATGTTTTTGGTTGGTATTATGTTTATATGGTTGTTTTTGTTGGTTGGTTGTTATTATGGTTATTAATAATACGATCTATAGTTGAAATCTGAGCCTAAATAAAAAGAAAAAGCAAGTGATTAGGTTTATGAGCAATCTAATTACTTATTCGTTTAAAACGCTATATAAAATAAAGTTTATTATTAATTTGCTAGACAGAGCGGTGAACATTATTATGCATAAGACAAAAATAACGATCCTGATCAGTTTAGAAATCTGTGTACGCTGTAAGGTTTTTACTTCTTAAACTTTTAAAATACACGTTTCGAATAGTAAGAAATCCTCTTCCTGGTACAGTACTGTATAGCAAACCAGCACGTCTTTTTTCTCCAATCAGGGGGGTGTCAGATGGTGTCAGCCAATCACCATTCTGAAGCCCTACCATAATCTCTGGTATGGGGAGACCCCAGAATTCTGTCCCATAGTTTAGACAGATGATAGATACTTTTATTGATCCTGTGAGGGAAATAAAGTAAATCATTTTCATTTAGGAAATTATTAAACGCTCAGTTAAAAGCAAAGGAGATTGTCTGTTATAGTGGACATAAAAACAAGAGTTCGCTGGCATTATATCCTAGAAGACACAGACCGGTGCCAGACCGGTAAAATGCCTGATGAACTAGGGATTGGACAGTTTCCAAGTGCTTGTACAATCGATGAAAATGTTCAAATAAATGTGCAAAAGAAATAAACAAAATAATCATTTATTTCTTTATCATATTGGCTAGCTAATGTCCTCTCTTTGCTAATTAGTGGCTGTGTTTCTGCGATGGGTAGCAACGGGTGACTGTTCTCAGGCGGAAGATGTAAACAGCTTAATTTTCGTGTTAAATAATTTTTAAAAGTTAAAATTCATTCTATACAGCAATCACATATTTGGGTACCGTTTCATAAAACTTTCATGCTTAAAATGTTTAGGGAGAAATGGAAGACTGGTGTGTATTTTTCTTTAAACTATCAAGACCAGCCATACACAGTACAGTTTATGTACATACAGTAATGTTTATGTTCCTAAATTAATATAGTTTATGACCTTCAGATGCGTTATGCTCCTCTTCTTTTTATGCTCAGCTACTAACATTTCCCTTTAGTGGTAAAATTCCATATAAATATTCAAAACTAAGCGGATTAAAATGTGCACAGTAAAGACATTAAATGATTAAATCTTTTCACTACCAACCAATGCACCACGAGTGCCCCTGTCGGTCATTTTGGCCAGCCAATCACTTACCGCGGTGCCCTCCGGTGCCCTGCGGGTAGGTTACTGTACCGCGGGTTTTTACCGTGCATTTTGAATGGCTGCATCTGTAAGTCTAATTTTGACAAAATGTTCCTAATCATGATAATTCAAAGCTGCTTTTTCTACACATAGTTGTATGGGTATAGAGCATCTAATTTTCTTACATTGTCAGAGAGGATAGACGTTGGCATTTATGGTTAATTATACTACATTTTCAAAGTAACACGAAAGAGAAAGGTACACAATGGAAATCATTAACTGTGAATCCTGCAGTCTTAATAACCATATTGCAAATATAAAAAGAGCTCTTTGTTAAATACTGAACATATGGAAACTTCAATGTTATACTTCAGACATATATTTTAATTGATTGAATGTTAACACGGGAATAGAGTGCTTTTTTCAATATCTTGTCATGAAATGCTATGTAGAAGATCTATGAGGTGCATATTAATTAGGAGGAGTTGCCAAGCAATCACCAAATGTATTTGTATGTTCTTCGCTCTCTCTCCCCTCTCTCTGCAAACAGGACTACTCTATCTGTCTCTGGACCCTGACACTGCCAACAATTTCATCGAGCTCAACGAAACCTACAGTATAAAAGGGCCAAAAGGAGTGCGGAGGACAAAAAAATACCCTACGAAACTTTTGCGGTTTGACAATCTTCCTGAAGTTCTCTGTAAGGAGAAGGTGGACGGGAAAAAGAAATGGGGCATCAAGTTGAGTGGAAAAGAGATCTGGATTGGAGTTGCCTATGGAAGCATCCAAAGAAAAGGAGATGGTTCCGCAAGCCACCTGGGAGGAAATCTGAATTCCTGGGCTTTGCACTGCACTCAGTCAAGTTGTGAGGTCCTCCACAACAATAATCCAACCCCCATCAGTCAACGCTCATTTGATAAGATAGGCATAGATATCGATGGAGGGGGGGGACATTGTCTTTTTATGGCATCGAAGATAGAGAAGTCTGTCTCCATATTTTCGATTGTACCTTCACTGAGTCTGTCTACGCTGGTTTTAAGCTTGGTGAAAATGTTGAATTTACATTCCTTGCCTGAGTATTTTTTTAGCATTTCTGCTGTTCACTCTTAAATGGAGATTCACTGCGTTTTTTTAAATAAAATGTTCTGAAATTCAGTTTTGCCTCCATGTTCACTTCTTTTATTAACATCACCTACTGCTTCCACATGGTAAACATGGTTTACCTCCACAGAAATACTTTTAAACTATTCTTGTACCACAGTGCCCATGGTTTATACCTTTAGAGCCAATATAGTTCCATAGTGCATTTTATGTATTTACTGCCCTCACTAGAACATCTGTAATTCAATCTTTTTTCTATGAAATCATGTATTTTAATTTTATTAATTTATCAGGTGTCTGAAGGAAGTTGTTAAATCTCAATTTAAAACACTTAAGGTAAGGCACGTAACAAAATTACCAGCTCTATAGAATACAAGAGGATGGTATTAAATTCATATATTTCCACTATGCCATTCATGGTAAAAGCTACAGAATTGATACAAATTGGAAAAGTACAGTGTGAGGAAAGCACACTGTGTAGCATACTGTTCAGGCATAACAGCAGCTCTGGGCAGAACTATATTCCTCAGGAAGCTACAGGCAATATCCTGCCAAGCTCTGTGACTTTACCAGTTTCAATGATTTGTGAAGAAAGTGGTGGTTTCAAATGAGGAGGCTGTGACTAGGAATAGATAATCATGAAAAAAGCCCTGTGTGGCAAGAGAGAACAGACCACATAGAAGAAGCATAAGTACTGTTTATTTCAAATATAAGGAATATATTGAATGACCTATTAATATATATTATATGTGAAATAAAACATCCAAATGCCATATATTTGACTCGCATGTTCTCAATTTAAAATATTGAGAACATGCGAGTCAGAATTTATCAGAATTTTAAATTTGTCTCAGAATTTATAGAGATGCAGTCATTCAAAGTGTGCGTTACAAACCAGGAGTGAAGTGGCATAAATATCAATGTCACGAGTAGAGACTGACCAGGTCTTAAATATCCCAGAGAACCTGCTGCAGTGTGTCTTCTCACTACAGCCAGGTGCTCTGCAGTTTCCTGTCTCTTTAGCGATCCAATCAAAGTGGAGATGTGGCCGCTGTTTGCTGTAGATGTACAGTAACACCCTCTGCTGGTGCAGCTGGCCAGACAAAATAAGAATAATTCAACAGGTAAATGTCACCAGTCAAGTCAAAACAACTTGCTCTGCAATCTTCTCACTCAATGGAAAGTCGTGTCACTGCCTCTGATCACTGATCTAAGAAATCTGTTGGCTATTTGGTTGCTTAATCAAAACTATCCACCTTGTTTCCCAAACAAAAGAACTGCTTCTGAAGCGCTAGTTGCTGCAGTGGTTAGGGCTCTGGAATTCTTTAAGGGAGAGTGGGAGTTCAGATCCTACAGTAGTTGAGTCACTGCAGCTACAGTATGCCCTTAAGTGAGATCATTTACTCAGTTTGCTTCAGTTCAGTTAAATCGCCTGCTGTATTAGGACAACATTTTATGGATCAACAATTAAAAGAAATTAATGTACTATTGCTGTTACTTCTTGCTGCTATTATTGTTGCTTTGATATCTGCTTATACATCTTGTAATACAATAATCAGATTATATAATTATGGTCTCTACAGCAAACATCTGAAATGAGAGTCTTTCCTTGTGTTTTTCCTTTTTCATCTGTGACTGGTCAATAACAGATGGGGTAAGGGTTGGTCATGTGCTGCAGGTGTAGGCCTGGACTGGGCAGAGATTCAATGAGGTGAAGGACAAGGACAGTGAGGTTGAAGAAAATCTTAACATGTTAATTGCAGTAATTACAAGAAATGCAGCTCAAAATGAACAGTAGGAATTATTGAATGTTACAGCTTATAAATATGTGATTTAACACAATTAACAAATTCTGTTTCTTAATATAATATTGTTGAAATCTTTAGCAGTTTCAATAAATGTGTTTAACAAACGCTGAATTTTGTAATTTCTTCTTTTTTGTTGACCTGCATTAATAAGAATATACATTTTTACCAGTATTCCCAGTTGTGTATTTTGTGATCAATACCTACTACTGCAGCAGATAGTATTCGTATGGGAAACCTATCTTCACTGTTACTTTTGACAATCAGTGGATAATTATCTGCTGCGGAAGATTTCCCATATCTGTAGGGTAGCCAGGATTCTCATACTTCAAATTCAGCTTGTCAGAACTAAATTACCTGTTGAAGGTGTAAAAGAAGAACACAGAGTTGCAGTGTACTGTATCAATACAGCTTCCCTGACAGCTAAATCCCTCTGGAGAGTGCTGGTGTTTAACACTGACGAATTGGGTGCCCAGTGTCTGAGCTATGCAGATCTGGATCATTGTGTCCTCCTGTGGCCATCTGAGGTAACTGTACTCATTTGTACTAAACACCCTTTCCCTCACTGTCCCAATCTGTCTTACTTTGCTAGAGTGCTTTATAAAATCATGGTTTTTGTATTATAAAGTTTTATTAATAGCAATTTTTATTTAGCTAATTTTATCTCTAAAGACATGAAATTGAAATTAAATATTGAGTCAAGAACTCCCCTTCTCATTTTGAAATATGGCCCTTTTTCAAGAGAAAAAAAGTATTGATAATGAAGTAGAGATGGGTAATAGATTCCTACAAAGGCTGTGTTATCCAAAGACTTCTGCAAAACAGGTTCACAAACACAACCAGCCACATAGAAAGAGAACATACAGACAGTTACACACAAGCATACACAAAAGGCAATGCTTTCACCACTTTGTAAACAAAACCGGCAGCCCATACTGTACGTCTGTTAAGAAAAAGCTCTCATCCTCTGTCAACTCATTAATTTTTTGTCTCATTTTTGAAAAGCTGAAATTGTCCCCTGTGAGTGTTTCCACCATCTTTGACTCTGCATCCTCCACATGAGAGGACCACTGTGGGTAATGGTTCAGAGAAGACATACACCTGCAGTGTTAGACACACAAACACACAGATCAGGAAGGAAACCGAAAACATTTCACCAGTGCATGGATTGTGCACAGCTGACTCCACGGCTCTCCCAGAACCTTCTGGACTGAAATCTGAATTTCCAGGGTTACACTGCACACCTGACTATCAACACAGATCTATTGCTGTTTCTCATCTTTCAGAAAGGGAACTGAATTCACAGGCTCACAGCTGATCTTGGAGCCCAGTCTCAGACTGACCAGGTGGATCCTGATGCTCCACACAGGTACATGATGGTGTCCAGCAGGTTCTGAGCCCCCAGCTCACTTAAAGTCCCCATGAGAGCCACCATGGCGCGCAGACCCCTCCCCAGAGCCCAGCACAGCGATGGGAGGAACACAGTCCTGACTGAGGAAGAGAGAAGAAGATAGAATCGAACACAGAGGAAGTTATGGACACCAGGTCTAGTGATTCAGTGACTTCTAAAATAACTTGAATACTTACTCATTGTTATAGTATCATCCTTTCAGCCTCCTCTCATTCTGTTTCAGAGAGAATTGAGCTCATATGTACAGCACTTGCAAGGTTTGAGGTTTTCAGATGTGTAATTTTTTCTGAGGCTCTACTGTTCTGATGCAGCGTTGCCTCTCAATCTTTTACAGGCAGTGTGCAGCAGTAAGGTCTCTTATCTTGCAAACAGAGGGCTGTGGAATTGTTGTCCTATTGCAGCGCTGGCCTGCTGCTGTGAGCCAGACACTTCACCTGAACTGCTCAAGTCTTCCCAGCTGTACAAATGAGAGCAGCATTGCTGAGGATGACCCTATGGCAGACTGGTCTCCAGTCCAGGAGGAGAACCTACAGATCTTCTGTCAGTCTGGACACCAGGATGTGTGTGGGGTTTAAGAGTAAGCTTTTGGACTGATAACGGACAGGCTTTTTTAATATATAAACTTAATGTGTTTACAGTATATACAGATATATTTCAGAACTATTCTTCACTTTTTTGAGTGAACGATGTGAAACATACTACTGTGTACCAGGCCAGTCTGATTCATATAACAAAAGCGCAGTTAATAATGTTCAAAATACAAAACTAAAAATATATTTTGTTAATATAGTAAAAAATTGTGTGCAAATAACTGAAGGTATCTAAATTTGTATAGAACAAGAAATGAAAAGTGTGTATAAATATTAGTAATTAATCAAGTTTTAGTTTGTATATTTAATCTAATCTAATCTCTTTATTCCAAAGTTAAATGCTTGGTGTTTGTTCAATAAAACCCTGAAACTTGGGTTCCTGACTTTTTTTAAGGAGTTTTTGAATGGAGCTTGACTGGAGGTCAAATTGTGGTAGAAAACACACAAGGCCAGTACACTCCCAATGTTCTCACAGACTAATGGAGCTGTACCCCATTTCTGATATCCACACGTCAAAGCCAAATAGAGTCCATGGCTTGTGCTATTTTCTATACTGATGGATGTAAGTTGCTGCTCTTCCTCTACAAAATTCACACTCCATCTCGACAGTTTAACTAGCACAGCAAATCCTGAGGCAAAAATGCCGAGCCTTGATTCAGCAGTAAAGAGTACTTTATATCACTGTTGGAGAGTCCACCTGAGGAATGGCTCCAATTTCCAGATGAAACAAGGGTGCTGTGTTCCTGATATATTAGAGGATATTGGTTCCTCTTTGTGTTTGTGTAGTGGGCTAGAAATAAGATGTATTAGTTAAAAAAGACGCACCCCTCTTTTTTTTGCTTGTTAAAATTTAGTATTTTTTTCATTTTTCTTCAAGATAATACACACCATGAAAAATCCACGTTGGGAACAAGTTTATATGCTGTTTAATAGTTCATCCTGTAGATGGCATTTGGCACTGGCAGTGATAAGGAAATGCGGTGTTACGTTTGAGGTGTGGAAGTAATTAGAAAGTAATTAGTTAAGCCAGTGTAGAAGCCACACTAGGTAAGGATGTGTTGTTTATAGTAAATGTTGATTGGAAATTTTATTTTTGCTGTGCGGTTATGCAGGGAAGCAATATGGCGAACTCCAGGGTAAGGAACATGGTGCAGATGTAGAGCAACAGGTGACATGGACGGAGTTGATGATAACAGTGGAACTGTGAATGGACTTCAGTTACAGTGGTGTAAAAAAGTGTTTGCCCCCTTCCTGATCTCTTATTTTTTTGCATGTTTGTCACACTGAAATGTTTCAGATCATCAAACAAATTGAAATATTAGACAAAGATAACACAAGTAAACACAAAACGCAGTTTTTAAATGAAGGTTTTTATTATTAAGAGAAAAAAAAATCCAAACCTACATGGCCCTTTGTGAAAAAGTGATTGCCCCCTAAACCTAATAACTGGTTGGGCCACCCTTAGCAGCAACAACAGCAATCAAGCGTTTGCGATAACTGGCAATGAGTCTTTTACAGCGCTGTGGAGGAATTTTGGCCCACTCATCTTTGCAGAATTGTTGTAATTCAGCCACATTGGAGGGTTTTTGAGCCTTAACCGCTTTTTTAATGTCATGCCACAACATCTCAATTGGATTCAGCTCAGGACTTTGACTAGGCCACTCCAAAGTCTTCATTTTGTTTTTCTTAAGCCATTCAGAGGTGGACTTGCTGGTGTGTTTTGGATCATTGTCCTGCTGCAGAACCCAAGTGCGCTTCAGCTTGAGGTCACGAACAGATTGCCGGACATTCTCCTTCAGGATTTTTTGGTAGACAGCAGAATTCATGGTTCCATTTACCACAGCAAGTCTTCTAGGTCCTGAAGCAGCAAAACAGCCCCAGACCATCACACTACCACCACCATATTTTACTGTTGGTATGATGTTCCTTTTCTGAAATGCTGTGTTACTTTTACACCAGATGTAATGGGACACACATCTTCCAAAAAGTTCAACTTTTGTCTCGTCAGTCCACAGAGTATTTTCCCAAAAGTCTTGGGGATCATCAAGATGTTTTCTGGCAAAACTGAGACGAGCCTTTATGTTCTTTTTGCTCAGCAGTGGTTTTCGTCTTGGAACTCTGCCATGCAGGCCATTTTTGCCCAGTCTCTTTCTTATGGTGGAGTCATGAACACTGACCTTAACTGAGACAAGTGAAGCCTGCAGTTCTTTGGATGTTGTTGTGGGGCTTTTTCTGACCTCTTGGATGAGTCGTCGCTATGCTCTTGGGATAATTTTGGTCTGCCGGCCACTCCTGGGAAGGTTCCCCACTGTTCCATGTTTTCGCCATTTGTGGATAATGGCTATCGCTGTGGTTCGCTGGAGTACCAAAGCTTTATAAATGGCTTTATAACCTTTTCCAGACTGATAAATCTCAATTACTCTGTTTCTCATTTGTTCCTGAATTTCTTTGGATCGCAGCATGATGTTTAGCTTTTGAGGATCTTTAGGTCTACTTCACTTTGTCAGGCAGGTCCTATTTAAGTGATTTCTTGATTGAGAACAAGTGTGGCAGTAATCAGGCCTGGGTGTGCTAGAGAAATTGAACTCAGCTTTCCAAAGATGTGATAAACCACAGCTGATTTATGTTTTAACAGGGGGGGCAATCACTTTTTCACACAGGGCCATGTAGGTTTGGATTTTTTTTCCCCTTAATAATAAAAACCTTTATTTAAAAACTGCATTTTGTATTTACTTGTGTTATCTTTGTCTAATATTTCAATTTGTTTGATGATCTGAAACATTTCAGTGTGACAAACATGCAAAAAAATAAGAAATCAGGAAGGGGGCAAACACTTTTTCACACCACTGTAAATATGTAAGATTTACACTTGATTTATACCAGGATTGATATTCAGCAGTGGAAAAACACTCCTCATCTCATCCCAATCAAACCCCCCCAAAAGAAGTCCTTTTATCATTTATCATTTAACACAACAAGACTCATGTCAAAATCAATTTGTCACAAACCACACGCAAGCATGCAAGAGCTCCTGCATTTCCACGAGCTCTACTCTCCCTAAACATCCACGCACCAATTAACTCCACACTATTTAAACCCTCACACGTCTCCTTTCCGCGCTCACTATTGAGGTTTCCTCCCTGAGCTCAGTACCCTGTTACTTTCCCTGCGATTTCCAAATTACTACTCTCCCGGTATTTGATTCCTAGCTCTCGTCCTTGCCTCTCATTAAAGTACTTCGCCTCCACGAAACCTTCCTAACCCCAAGCTTTCGTCCAAAACAACGACTTCGCCTATAGCCATTGTACTCGCCTCCTCGGAACCTTCCTGGCTGTTGACCCCTAGCTCTTGTCCAAGATCACGACTTTGTCCCTAGATGTGGCACTGAACCACAAGGGATTTCCAGCACAGCCAGGCACAGGGTCCTACCTTCTATTGCTTCGAGCTACGTGACACAATTAACCAAAATGATGCTAAAAACATTGAGTCCTAAATCCATCTTCCTTACTATTCTAAAATATACATTACAATAGAGTGTTTGGATTTTCTTTGATTTTAAATATGTTGTGCCAAACAGAGGGCATCAGCTGAGAGTTTGTGTGTTAAAAGTCGTCTTTATTTCATATGCATATGGAAGTCTTGCTTTTAGGCACAAGACTTAAATGACAACGCTAACAGTGCTCTTTTATACAGTGAAACAAACGATACAAGATACACTCCCACATGACTCTCTTCTTGCACTGTGGCTATGTATGGTCATTCTAGAAAGCTGACCAGTAAATACGTATATTTTCTTTACTGCCAGCTTGCGTGACAAGCAGCCCCTTTTACTGAATAGACCATTTGTTCCAGGAGAAGTCACTGGTCATTTCTCTGAGAACTATGCCAGCTATGCGTAAAGACCCCATGTGGCTATCTTATCTTTTGAGACCAGACATACTGGGATGGATTTAGTAAAACATAAGTGAAAAGATACCAAGTTAACTAGATATAATACAAACTTTTAGTGAAAACCTTTTAGATAATTCCCTCAAATATGAAAATGAAAATTCTACTGTAGGAAAAATATGATTTCTTGTTCAAATAGATTTGGTTGCTTTCTCTGTCAGTTGCAGCATTTTGGCATTATTGTGTTGAAGATAGAGTACTTGGATTAGTTATATTAAAGAACAAGAAAGTTTAGATATTACTTCAATGCACTATTTTAACTAAATTGCTGTTTTTTCATTTTTCTGCAGTTCTCCAGTGTGGTTTGCCAGTACTCTCTGACCTGTCTGCTTACCAAGTGTCTTTTTCAACTCTGCCATCCTTACAGGTTAGTGCCAGTTAGAGGAGCAGAGAGTTTTTCACTTACACAAGGTCATCAGAAAAGTTAAGAAAGAGAGGAGGCCATCCAGCCCATCTGCCATGAGGTAGTCAGCTGTTCAAATTGAGTACAAATTGAGAAAGAATTGCTTCCTGTTTTAAATCCTCAATTATAAATGCATATAATTCAAAGTACAGGATTTTTCACTTCAGCTTGACTTTAACATTTTTTCTTTCACATTCAGTAAGACTGACGTTCGGAATAAAACGATAAACCGAGGTCCTGACTCTCAGTAGTCATTAAAAATTCCTGGGCATTTCTCACAAGAGTAGGGAGTTATCCTGGTGTCCGGGCCAAATTTCCCCAATGATTGGATGCACTTGCCCTGCAATGGACTGACGCCCCGTCCAGAGTGTACCCTGCCTTGTGCTCGTTGCTTGCTGGGTAGACTCTGGCTTCCCGCAACACTGTATGGTATAAATCAGTTTAGTAAATGACATGACATGACATTCAGTTTGAAACAAATGGAGATAGTCCTCAATAATTGTATATTAACACTGTGTTACCCTGGTAGTCTTCAAGTACTCAGAGTATAAGAAGGGAGTTGAAATGCTGGCTTTTATCAACTAATTAGAAGTAGTATATGACTATTCAACAGTTTTTTGCAATAATTGGAATTTTAGTTCACAGCTTGGGACAATATGTTCTTACAGGGCAATATTTGTAGCAGTCAGGACTAAATAGTTTACTATTTAAATCTAATTTGTGTTCCAGAGGACTGCTCACACTATCACCTACAGGCAGTTTGTTGGAGATACCTAAGAATTCTTAATAAAGAATCAGTTTTGGTTATTGATTGAGTGATGAAATATATATATATATATATTTGAGTTTTGGGGATTATGTGCCCGCTACAAAGTGTTCATTGTTTGCATTCATTGACCTGTTTAATACATAAATTACCCCTAATACACTACACAGACATTCTAACCTTTCTTTAGGTTTAGTTTTCAAAGATACTGTAAATACCACTCTTGCATGTGTGCAAGACCTATTTAATTTAGTGCTGGGGATTTATAGTAAAAAAAACTAGTCACCAGTGTAAAAGACAGAAGCAGCAGGAAACAATTTAAATATCACCTTCTAAGCCTCCAAACTGATTTGATCCCTTGCTTTTTTGGTTAATTATTTTCTACAGTAACCATGTTTCCAAAATTAACTTACCGGCATTAAGAAGATAAATACTCAAGTACAGTGTGAAAGTCTGCATTGTCTTCTGCTTCTGAAGAATGTGTGCTGTTTTCGTGCTTCAGTGGCTCTGTCAAGGAAACAATGTACTGTATAATATCAGGAGAAAATTCTACACATCTAGAAGACACAAGGACACATGCACCCAAGAACAAGCTGGTCTAGATCAGATTAGAGAGAGTTACAGACTTACTCATACTAATGTGATTCTCATCATCACACTTCCAAGTTTATCCTGACATATTACCTGAATTGAGCAAGAACCTGTTAATTTCAAGATGGGCTTCCCTGTCATGTCCTTTAACTTTCATTCTGGACTGGTCACTGGAGCAGGAAAAGAATCTCCTGGCAACCTTTTATCTTCACAAGTAAAGCTGACAATTGTTTTATATCTTTGAAGTGCAATACGGTTTATCAGCTAACAGTGATAAACTACTGCCAACATAGACAAGACATATATATATATATTAAATCATGCACACTTTAACTCACTTCAGGATTCTTCTGAATAAAAATTTCCCTAAAATCCTGCAAAATACTTTCAGAAATGTGATCCAGCACTGTGTTACGTGAGACAATATTTTTAAAGTGTTCTACTAAGATTGCACATAATTGACATGAATGATTGCACATTGCAAAAAAAACTACTTTGAAACAGACATTATTAAGCACCCAATTTATGCCAGATCTTTATTGCTTTTGATTTCCAAGAAGATTCATCAGTGAGTTAAAGTACAGACAGAATAGCTGTGTAGATGGCAGAGTGGATATAGTGGACAATTATGTAACTGAGGGCTCAGGTGGCACAAAAGAATAGGACACAGTTGGTCTTGTGGGAATTGAGTCTGGATCTCCTCACTCAGGCTGCATATCTCCAACAAAAGACGGATAGTCATCTTACCTGCCCATATCTGTTAATCGGCACTGGTAACTTGACTGTGACAGTATTCAGCTCATGAAAGGAATGTAAGATTGAAAGTGGCCATACTAATATCCACGTGTTGCCATCAAGTTCTAGCTGTCTGAAGTGTCCTCAGATGTAAACACAGCAATGACCACTGTGGCTTTCCAAACACCTGAGAACCTGTTCAGAGCCACAGTCCTCCTCCCGCTGATGATCACCTGGCTGGGGCACTTCAGAGTTCACAGTGTGAAAAAAGCAGATGGGTCCTACAGTGCACATGTTCTTAATAGCAGTGGTAGCGTGAATTGAAATTAGTGGAAGTGCAAAATGAAAAAAATATCACTTTTGGCCATGGACACCATCTGTAATCAAAAGAGGTTTAACTACAGTATACTTCATGATAAAAGCATCTGTCTCTTTCAGTTCCCTTTGAAGACTTTAGAGTTCTCAACTCACTTAATACTTCACAAAAATTTCACAGCTCACTTATCACACAGTGACATGACAAACACCTCAAAGATAAAAGAGCTCTCAAAACATCATGAGAAGGCAACTTCACTTTTTGAGTACAGTCACATCCATCATTAAGAAGTGGAATGTGTGTCATAGCTCCCAGACTTCACCTGCTGTAGATCAGGCCACATTCACAAATGAGCAAAGGGACCGGCAGAAAACGTGTCAGGAAAATCAGCAGAAGGCTTTGAAGCCTTTGTACATTTCTATTGCTAAGTTGGTAAATTATTCACATAGTCCTAATAACTCAGTGCAAGGGCATTTGTCCATTCCATACCTCACATAAAATAATAGATTGATACAGTAGATTGCATTCAGAAAAAATCACAGCCCTTTTTGACAGTTTAATCTCTTAGTAGTTTTCAATTGGGGGATAAGAGAAGGGTGTCCTTCAGAAAGAGTTGTGAAATACTGTGTATGTTGACATAAGGAAGAATACATTTCATACTGTACGTGTAAAAGAGCAGAGATAGCGAATGGAAGTCTGGGTTAAGGTGTTCTTTAGGATTAAAATGCTTAACAGGCAGAAATAAAATACTAATCTACACTTAATAACTACAAAGAAGCTAGATCCCTGGAAGAATAAATTAGAAAAATTAATTGCCCTCAGTAGCAAAAAAAAAACATGTTTGTACTTCGATCTCCTTAAAGATTAAGGGCAATAAATTCTGCAAAAAGATACTGAATGATGAATTCCCATTAACACATTAAGGTCTGCCTGTTCCTTCTGTGAAAAGTGTCATGTGCCAGAAATGTCAACATTTGTATGTGGAACAAATCTTCAGGTACTGTAGGTGGCTTGTCTTATCTGAGGTAGGAGTAAAGTGGTCAGAAGTACAGATAAATGCAGCAGAAGTCTGGTATAGATAAGATAGGTATATGATACGACATGACTCCTTTGATCTATCGGAGAGAATAAAATCGGATGAGTTTCCCGGACACATGGTCAAACTGTAAGAGAAGCCAATAACCTCACAGTTGCATCTCTATCCAGTATTGTCCTTGCCCGGCATCTCAATTTGGGGGTACACCTCCTATTTGACAGTATCTAGATTTAACTGAAGGATCCTTTTAATATCTTTGGAATCAAACTGTTACTGTGTTTAATTTGAGCAAATTACTATTTCCATGTCTTCTATAAATTAAAACACTGAAGTGGTATTAAATTGTCCCTTGGGAAAGGGAAAAACAATACATTTTCAGTCATTATTTCTCCATGTTATGTGCAGAACATGTACAATGTTGAGGAATTAAGAAAGTAGAATTTAAAGTGACTCTGAAAACAGACCTTTGGGACCTGAGCTTATACAATCTTATCAGTCGGTCAGTATTTTAAGCAAACATAATTTGATTATATAGCTTTCTAAGATGGAATCATGACTGTTTAAAAAATCATAAACGTTCTAATAACATCTTGTTTTCACTTCAGTGTGAAAGATAAGATAGGCTTTTTTATAGCACACCTTGTATTAGAAAAGGAAACTTTTCACAGCCAATTTCAGGGCACCAACATTTCTTTTATCTCCCTATTTCTAATTAAATATATTTTTGCTTAATTGCATTTCTAATGAAACAATGATTCATGAGTTATGTGTTTATATGTTATGTTTAAATTAGGGGTTGACAGAGATGGATTTCTATTATCAGGTAAGGAGAAATATATCACTGAAACCAGAAGAAACATTGTGAGGCTCGGTCAGTAATTTACTGAAAGAATCTGAAATTGATACAGTACATTTTTAGAGTGCTTTGAGGAGTGTTAGGAACCTATCATACACAGCAATGTACAGTCTCATACATGGTTTCTGAATACTGTGGAGCAATACTATATATGTGGAACCTTTTTTGCGTGTTTTATTTCCTTACGGGATGTACAACTGTTTAGATGTATACAAGAGACATTACATATTGCTCTTTTATATTAATTAATTTGCAAAAAGAAGAGTATAACAATATTCTTTAATGAAATTTGAACTTTGCATGGAGCAATATTATTGCATATGTATTGCAATGTATAAATAGGGGACAAAGTCGATAGAAAAATATTCACAGTACTAGTGGGTTTTGTGAGTGCAATTTATTATTTTTTTATTTATAAAATAAATGTTCCATTTTGTAATGTTCTATTAAAAAAAGGAACAGGACATACCAAGGAAACCATGTACTGTACCACAGTTTTTAATGAGGCACGTGGGCCGAATACCTGGACATTGTCACATATCGAGTTATAAAGAATTCAAAGCAGGTCTTCCAAATGAGCCCGAAGGGCTACAAGTCAGAGATGGGCGAGGCAGAAGAGCAGTCAGTAGTTCCAGGTGAGGCGGTCAAATCCAGGTAGTGAAAACAGAGAGGCAAACAAATCAGAGCGGGGCAAGACGAAAGGGAAGTCGAAAGGGATCGAGGCAAGAAGAGTCTTCATTGTAGTTGTCAAAGACAAAGGTGAGCTCAGGAGGCAGATGAATTTCTAATACCGAGCGAGGACTAGGAGGGTTTAAATAGTGAAGGAAGAGGAGATTGAATAATGAGGATCAATTGATGCGGGTTGTGCTCGTAACAGACATCCAAAACTACATTTTCCAACCTCCCACACAAGTTAAAAAATTCTGTGAATTTGCAAATTGAAATATTAAAATGACTACATACAATTACTACACAAAGACATATGATCTTTAGACTAAGAAAAACACATTTTAAATCAAGCTGTGCACTGTCCAAAACTGTGGTATGCTTATTGTTAAAATGAAATCTGATGTTCTTTCTAGATGACTGCATCTGTAATGCAAAATGTTCCAGCACGCACTCTTTCTGTCAGAAATGGCCTCTATATGGCTGGAAGTGGAAACCCACCAGTGTGCTTATGTTGAAGCTCCTCTATACTTTGAAACATCTTAGTGACCATGTTTAAGCGAGTGTTGAGTGGGTTTGAATGCTGTGTCCTTTCATTGTTGCCAACACAGCTGTTCACCAAATTAAAAGGACATTGTTACATGCACTTTGGGAATGTTGCACTGTGGCTAACTGAAATGCACAGCTGCAGCTGCTGACAGGTAGAGATCCTGATTTTCAGAGGCTGGCGAGGATGCCAGAGTGGAGGATGAAAGGTCACCGGAGACAGCTAAGAGAGAGGAGAAATGAAGAATGGAATCTAGTTCTTTTGAAAGCATTAGTTATCTGCATAGCAATGGAGCTAAAAAGGTATTGGATGGGATTTGGTATTTCTGGGAGATGTCAGGGTCCAGGTCAGGAGTTTCAGGTGTTTAGCTTTCTAGTTTCTGGCAGATGAAAACAGGAAACACCCAGACAATAGAATCAAGAGTCCTCTATAATTCTAGGGGGTATGGTTGAATTAACTTTCTTCCTTTTTACTTGTTATACTGTAGCTATGGCATAACTGCAACAGGCCTAAGTAAGATATATTCTAAAAGACTTCAGAAACTCAACATTTTATATTTAGGCTCAAGTTATAAAATTACTATAATTACATTTATTGAAGATAATTTTATGTAAGTTCTGTCTAGAAAAGTACCCAAGCAGAAGGCAAATGCAAATTGCTTATTCCCTTAGGAAGTACACAGATTACAAATGTTTGGTGTGATCCTATTGCTTGTTTTTGAATATTGTGGAAGATTATCACTTGAAGAATGTGTTGTGTGAGATCCAGACGTTGGAGATGATCTGACATTTTTCAAGAGTGCAAGTACATCTGTTGCAGACTAGAGATGGTGGGTAGCATATCAAACTTTGCTTCCCTGGTTCAACAGAGCTCTTCTCTACTTTCTCTTGTTTCTTGGATTCGTCTCTTACTGAGTTGTTTACTTTCCATTTTTGGTTCTTTTCCGTGATATTCATTAGCTGCAGACAAACACAATTCTTGCTTGGCTAGTTTAATTTTACATTAAAATACACTGCCTCCAGGATGGACTGGATGAAATGTTGGAAAGTTCCCATGCATTTGTTAAAACATTAAACCTTTTATATGTGATTGTAACAGGTATGATATTCAGATTTCTGAACTACTTGTTGTTTTTTTCCTTTTACTTGTTATCAAACACTGCTTAATTCTTTCTTAAAGATAGATAGAAAAGACTTTATTGATCCCGAGGGGAAATTGAGGTTAATTAAAGCCTCAATTAATTTGAGGGAAATTAAAGCCATATGTTCTGCAATATTATAGTAAGCATACACTTTTTTGTAGGAATGTCACCACATCGAGCACCTCATTCAATCTTTTACCAATAGAAGCAGTCACAATACTATTTTCTTGGTGTGAATTTCAAATGTTCTAATTGGTGTTTTTCCTCATTTCACCACTAGATGTATCGATTGCTATTTCAAGACCCTTAATCCATGTGGCTTCCCTCAAATCAATTTTTTTTTATCATTGCTTTTTGCAAAGTGAACTGTTTCATTTAGTATATTGTAAATACGTCTTTAAGACCAATTAAGTGATATTTACGAGAGATCACTACAATTTTTTGTTTCTTGGAATTCAGTGGAGTTGGTTACAATGTTTCTGGATCTTCCCACACTATTGCTTTATTATCAACAAAATGAAAAAAATGTACTTCTGGGACATGTGGGTAATTATTAGGAACATTTCCCCAGTTCTTAAAGGATCTAATCTTTTGGGAGGAGTTCTTGCACACCTTCCCATCTTTCTGAACCTTCTACTCTGTTACTGGGACAGGAGATATCCTCTTCTTGACTGGAGAGGTGCCATGCTTAATTAGCATTCCTACATGGCAGGAGATTGTATAATGCTGTCTCTTATATTTCCTTGTAAGTTTATAGTACTTATTGCCTTGTGAAGTCACAAGAAGAGCAGACTTTATTCCGAGATGTCACTTAAGTGGGAAAAGTATACAGACCTGTCTGTTGGCAGCACATGAACAGATTAGCAGATAGTATGTCTTACAGATCAGTGGAAAAATAAATGAGGAAAATAGAGAAAATAGCTTGGCTGTAGATAACAAGAAGAACACAAAAATACGAAGGAGGCAGCAGGAACAGAAGGACAAGACGCATCTGTAGGCTCAGTAAATGGAGTCTTGGGCAGCTCAGGGGTCCTTGCAGCTGACTGGAGTGCTGCACCGTGAATGACATCATCAGGCATTGTAGAAGTATGCTGGAGCACCAAGCATTGAAGATCTTGAAGTATAGTGAGAAGCACTTTCCTTAGGTATTTTTTTAAATCCGTGTTTATGGAAATTTTACTGGAGTGTGGTACAGTCCAACAGTCTTGATTGAATGGAAAAATAGTTGCCAGTGTTCTGAAGCACTTGTGTTCCTCCAGAGCCAGGGTATGCAGGAGAAACTGCCTGTGTTTCACTTCTATCCTAATATTCTGTTTGCCTATACTGCTGCTTCCCCACGTTGTCAAGAAAACATAAATAATGTGACAAAAGAAACACCCAATTCTTTTTTGGTCACTAGACTCTTGTATGTCAGTGCTCCCTTTTTTGTGTTACTATGTGTACAGGATGTGAAACCCTGCACGTATCGATATTAAACTTCCCCTGCCCAGCGTTTACAGTCTCAAATTTGATCCAACTAATCTTTTTATTTGCTGATTATGGAGTATTTGTTAATCTTACTGATTGGATATCATATGCAAACAAGCCTAGTTTAACTAGATTAACTAGTGAATCTTGATCATTGACAGAAATTAAGAAATGCAAGGATTCTTGCACAGATCTCTGTATTGCTCCAGTTGACCAGAGTCAAAGGAGTTTCAGTAATTGTGCTGAATGAGAGTTTGTGTTCCTGTTGAACTTTGGAAGATTGCCAAATCACATGAAGATTAGGAACATTTCCATGGAAGTGTTGAGTAGGAATACTTTTGTAACAGTATGGGTGTGTGACAGATGAATTACCTTGAACAAAAAGGTTACCGCAGTCTGCTCCCTGCTGTATCCATGTTAATCCACAACCACATAACTGATAGTTATTTGGCCTTTTGAGTATCAGATGAATATGAAGCTACACAAATTAAAAAGTAAACTCTATTAGGTTACCAGAAATATTACAAATGATCAGAAGTCATTTATAGCACATCTAAACCATATGTTGAGAATTGATTCAGGGGCATTATTTAGGTGGTTGTTAGTTTTAAATACCAGCTTCAACAATGTGGTTGGGTAGCTTATTCCATACTTTCACAATCCTTTTGGATAAAGATGTGCCTCCTGTTCACAGCTTTTACAGTTTTAAGAGCACTTCAACATAGTTTGCACTAGTGGCCTCTAGTTGGGTCCAACTGTTGACTTTTTCAATGCATTTGATTGTTTGAATACTTGTATCAGATCCCCTCCATATTCTTCTCTGTCCAAGGCTTAAAAGTTCAGTTTCTTCAGCCTGTCGGTGTAGGACATTGCTTTAAGCCTCGGAATGGAGTTTTTGAAGCCAAGTCTTCACATCTCACAAAACATCGTATTTTCTCTCAGTCTTCGGCTGCTGTCATTCCTCATTTATTCAGTTGCTCTTGAAGTAAGACACAAGATGTAAAAAGGGTTAACTTAAGTCAGTTCTGCCTGAAAATTAGACTTCTAAGCAACAGGGGTTTATGGCAGGAAAGGGGGTTAACTGATAAGGATTCCAGATGTGAGCTAGGAACCCCCTGTGGGCGTAATCTTAAACTGACCATTTGGCCAGGGTCTCTTAACTGGCCAAATACCATGACCCCCCCTCTTTACCATAACACAGAATGACATCCGAAGCAGTAGTACTGTTTATTTCAAATGTAAGGAATATAATGAATGACCTATTGATATATTGTACAGTATGTGAAATAAAACGTCTGATTGCCATATATTTGACTCGCAAGTTCTCAATTTAAATTATATGTCTCAAAATTTATAGAGATGCAGTAATTCAAAGTGTGCGGTACAAACCAGGAGTGAAGTTGCATAAATATCAATGTCACGAGTAGAGACTGACCAGGTCTTAAATATCCCAGAGAACCTGCTGCAGTGTGTCTTCTCACTACAGCCAGGTGCTCTGCAGTTTCCTGTCTCTTCAGCGACCCAATCAAAGTGGAGGTGTGGCCGCTGTTTGCTGTAGATGTACAGTAACACGCTCTGCTGGTGCAACTGGCCAGACAAAATAAGAATAATTCAACAGGTAAATGTCACCAGTCAAGTCAAAACAACTTGCTCTGCAATCTTCTCACTCAATGGAAAGTCGTGTCACTGCCTCTGATCACTGATCTAAGAAATCTGTTGGCTATTTGGTTGCTTAATCAAAACTATCCACCTTGATTCCCAAACAAAAGAACTGCTTCTGAAGCACTAGTTGCTCCAGTGGTTAGGGCTCTGGAATTCTTTAAGGGAGAGTGGGAGTTCAGATCCTACAGTAGTTGAGTCACTGCAGCTACAGTATGCCCTTAAGTGAGATCATTTACTCAGTTTGCTTCAGTTCAGTTAAATCACCTGCTGTATTAGGACAACATTTTATGGATCAACAATTAAAAGAAATTAATGTACTATTGCTGTTACTTCTTGCTGCTATTATTGTTGCTTTGATATCTGCTTATACATCTTGTAATACAATAATCAGATTATATAATTATGGTCTCTGCAGCAAACATCTGAAATGAGAGTCTTTCCTTGTGTTTTTCCTTTTTCATCTGTGACTGGTCAATAGCCGTGCAGATGGGGTAAGGGTTGGTCATGTCCTCACCTCCCTCTATTGAAACTGAGTCTCACAGCACAGTGCTGCAGGTGTAGGCCTTGACTGGGCACAGATTCAATGAGGTGAAGGACAAGGACAGTGAGGTTGAAGAGAATCTTAACATGTTAATTGCAGTAATTACAAGAAATGCAGCTCAAAATGAACAGTAAGAATTATTGAATGTTACAGCTTATAAATATGTGATTTAACACAATTAACAAATTCTGTTTCTTAATATAATATTGTTGAAATCTTTAGCAGTTTCAATAAATGTGTTTAACAAACGCTGAATTTTGTAATTTCTTCTTTTTTGTTGACCTGCATTAATAAGAATATACATTTTTACCAGTATTCCCAGTTGTGTATTTTGTGATCAATACCTACTACTGCAGCAGATAGTATTCGGATGGGAAACCTAACTTCACTGTTACTTTTGACAATCAGTGGATAATTATCTGCTGTGGAAGATTTCTCATATCTGTAGGGTAGTCAGGATTCTCATACTTCAAATTCAGCTTGTCAGAACTAAGTTACCTGTTGAAGGTGTAAAAGAAGAACACAGAGTTGCAGTGTACTGTATCAATACAGCTTCCCTGACAGCTAAATCCCTCTGGAGAGTGCTGATGTTTAACACTGACAAATCGGGTGCCCAGTGTCTGAGCTATGCAGATCTGGATTATTGTTCCCTCTAGTGGCCATCTGAGGTAACTGCACTCATTTGTACTAAACACCCTTTCCCTCACTGTCCTAATCTATCTTACTTTGCTGGAGTGCTTTATAAAATCATGGTTTTTGTGTTATATAGTATTATTAATAGCAATTTTTATTTAGCTAATTTTATCTCTAAAGACTTGAAATTGAAATTAAATATTTAGTCAAGATCTCCCCTTCTCATTTTGAAATATGGCCCTTTTTCTTCAGGAGAAAAAAAGTATTGATAATAAAGTAGAGATGGGTAATAGATTCCTACAAAGGCTGTGTTACTCAAAGACTTCTGCAAAACAGATTCACAAACACAACCAGCCACATAGAAAGAGAACATACAGACAGTTACACACAAGCATACACAAAAGGCAATGCTTTCACCACTTTGTAAACAAAACCGGCAGCCCATACTGTACGTCTGTTAAGGAAAAGCTCTCATCCTCTGTCAATTCATTAATTTTTTGTCTCATTTTTGAAAAGCTGAAATTGTCCCCTGTTAGTGTTTCCACCATCTTTGTCTCTGCATCCTCCACGTGAGAGGACCACTGCGGGTAATGGTTCAGAGAAGACATACACCTGCAGTGTTAGACACACAAACACACAGATCAGGAAGGAAACCAAAAACATTTCACCAGTGCATGGATTGTGCACAGCTGACTCCATGGCTCTCCCAAAACCTTCTGGACTGAAATCTGAATTTCCAGGGTTACACTGCACACCTGACTATTAACACAGATCTATTGCTGTTTCTCATCTTTCAGAAATGGAACTGAATTCACAGGCTCACAGCTGATCTTGGAGCCCAGTCTCAGACTGACCAGGTGGATCCTGATGCTCCACACAGGTACATGATGGTGTCCAGCAGGTTCTGAGCCCCCAGCTCACTTAAAGTCCCCATGAGAGCCACCATGGCGCGCAGACCCCCCCCCCCAGAGCCCAGCACAGCGATGGGGGGAACACAGTCCTGACTGAGGAAGAGAGAAGAAGATAGAATCGAACACAGAGGAAGTTATGGACACCAGGTCTAGTGATTCAGTGACTTCTAAAATAACATTAATACTTACTCATTTTTATAGTATCATCCTTTCAGCCTCCTCTCATTCTGTTTCAGAGAGAATTGAGCTCATATGTACAGCACTTGAGAGGTTTGAGGTTTTCAGATGTGTAATTTTTTCTGAAGCTCTACTGTTCTGATGCAGTGTTGCCTCTCTATCATTTACAGGCAGTGTGCAGCAGTAAGGTCTCTTATCTTGCAAACAGAGGGCTGTGGAATTGTTGTCCTATTGCAGCGCTGGCCTGCTGCTGTGAGCCAGACACTTTACCTGAACTGCTCAAGTCTTCCCAGCTGTACAAATGAGAGCAGCATTGCTGAGGATGACCCTATGGCAGACTGGTCTCCATTCCAGGAGGAGAACCTACAGACCTTCTGTCAGTCTGGACACTAGGATGTGCGTGGGGTTTAAGAGTAAGCTTTTGGACTGATAACGGACAGGCTGTTTTATTATATAAACTTAATGTGTTTACAATATATACAGATATATTTCAGAACAATATTCTTCACTTTTTTGAGTGAACGATGTGAAACATAGTACTGTGTACCAGGCCAGTCTGATTCATATAACAAAAGCGCAGTTAATAATGTTCAAAATACAAAACTAAAAATATATTTTGTTAATATAGTTTAAAAATTGTGTGCAAATAACCAAAGGTATCTAAATTAGTATAGAACAAGAAATGAAAAGTGTGTATAAATATTAGTAATTAATCAAGTTTTAGTTTGTATCTTTAATCTAATCTAATCTCTTTATTCAAAAGTTAAATGCTTGGTGTTTGTTCAATAAAACCTTGAAACCTGGGTTCCTGACTCCTGTTTTTTTTAAGGAGTTTTTGAATGGAGTTTGACTGGAGGTCAAATTGTGGTAGAAAACACACAAGGCCAGTACAGTCCCAATGTTCTCACAGACTGATGGAGCTGCACTCCATCTCTGATATCCATACATCAACGCCAACTAGAGTCCATGACTTGTGCTATTTTCTACACTAATGGCTGTAAGTTGCTGCTCTTCCTCTAGTTTCACACTCCATCTCGACAGTTTAACTAACACAGCAAATGCTGGCAAAAATGCCAAACCTTGATTCGACACTAAAGAGTACTTTGTATTACTGTTGGAGAGTCCACCTGAGGAATGGCTCCAATTTCCAGATGAAACAAGGGTGCTGTGTTCCTGATATATTAGAGGATACTGGTTCCTCTTTGTGTTTGTTTAGTGGGCTCGAAATTAGATGTATTAGTTAAAAAAGAGGCACCCCTCTTTTTTGTTTGCTTGTTAAAATTGAGTATTTTTTAATTTTTCTTAAAGATAATACACACCATGAAAAATCTGGTTTGAGAACAAGTTTATATGCTGTTTAAAAGTTCATCCTGTAGATGGCATTTGGCACTGGCAGTGATAAGGAAATGCGGTGTTACATTTGAGGTGTGGAAGTAATTAGAAAGTAATTAGTTAAACGTTTTTGTAGAAGCCAAACTGGTCAAGGATGTGTTGTTTGGAGTAAATGTTGATTGGAAATATTATTTTTGCTGTGCGGTTATGCAGGGAAGCAAGATGGCGAACTCCAGGGTAAGGAACGTGTTGCAGATGTAGAGCAACAGGTGACATGGGTGGAGTTGATGATAACAGTGGAACTGTGAATGGACTTCAGTTAAATGTATAAGATTTACACTTGATTTATACCAGGATTGATATTCAGCAGTGGAAAAACACTCCTTATCTCGTCCCAATCAAACTCCCCAAAAGAAGTCCTTTAATATCATTTAACACAACAAGACTCATGTCAAAATCAATTTGTCATAAACCACACGCAAGCATGCAAACTTCATATTTACTTTGCCTCCTTGGAACCTTCCTGGCATTTGACCCCTAGCTCTTGTCCAAGACGACGACTTTGTCCCTAGATTTGGCACTGAACCACAAGGGATTTCCAGCACAGCCAGGCACAGGGTCCTACCTTCTGTAGCTTCGAGCTACGTGACACAATTAACCAAAATGATGCCAAAAACATTGAGTCCTAAATCCATCTTCCTTGCTATTCTAAAATATACATTACAATAGAGTGTTTGGATTTTTTTTATTTTAAATATGTTGTGCCAAACAAAGGGCATCAGCTGAGAGTTTGTGTGCTAAAAGTCGTCTTTATTTCATATGCATATGGAAGTCTTGCTTTAAGGCACAAGACTTAAAGATAATGCTTACAGTGCTCTTTTATACAGTGAAACAAATGATACAAGATACACTCCCACATGACTCTCTACTTGCACTGTGCCTATGTATTGTCATTCTAGAAAGAAAGCTGACCAGGACATTTATTTTCTTTAATGCAAGCATCCCCTTCTGCTGAATAGACCATTTGTTCCAGGAAAGGTCACTGGTCATTTCCCTGAGAACTATGTAAGCTATGCGTAAAGACCCCATGTGACTATCTTATCTTTTGAGACCAGACATACTGGGATGGATTTAGTCAAATCTAAGTAAAAAGATACACAGTTATCAAGATATAATACAAACTTTTAGTTAATTCCCTCAAATATGAAAAGTAAAATGCAACTTACTGATGGAAAAACATGATTTCTTGTTCGAATAGATTTTATTGCTGTCACTGTCAGTTCTACTATTTTGGCATTATTTTGTTGAAGATACAGTACTTGGATTAGTTTTATCACAAGAACAAGAATGTTTAGATGTTCCTTCAATGCACCCTTTTAACAAAATGAAATTGCTGTTTTTTCATTTTTCTGCAGTTCTCCATTGTGGTTTGCCAGTACTTCTGACGCTTGTGATTCAGCCCCTGTTCCTCACTGGGAGAAGGAGAACCTGCAGACACTTCTCTGGCCTGTCTGCTTGCCAAGTGTCTTTTTTGACCCTGCCACCCTTACAAGTTGGTGCCAGTTAGAGGAGCAGAGAGTTTTTCACTGACACAGGGTCATCAGAAAAGTTAGAAAAGAGAGGAGACTGTCCAGCCCATCTGCAATGAGGTAGTCAGCCGTTCAAATCGAGTACAAATTGAGTAGTACAAATTGACAAATAATTGCTTCCTGTGCTCAATTTTAAATGCATGAAATTCAAAGTACAGGATTTTTCACTTAAGCTTGACTTTAACATTTTTTCTTTTACATTCAGTAAGACTGAGGTTCGGAAAGAGATGATAAGCCAAGGTCCTGACTCTCAGTGGTCATTAAAAATCCCTGGGCATTTCTCACAAGAGTAGGGAGTTATCTTGGTGTCCGGTCCAAATTTTCCCCCTCGGCCTTTACCGTGGCCTCCAAATTATCCCCATGTGTGATTGGCTTGCACTTGCCCTGCAGTGGACTGACGCCCTGTCCAGGGTGTACCCTGCCTTGTGCTTGTTGCTTTTCAGGTAGACTCTGGCTTCCCACGACACCATATTTAACCTACTCAAAGGGACATCCATATGCAAACGGCCTGAAGAAAAACAAGTCTACTACAGTATCATTAGGCTTCATTTCTCCCAGTGATCCAGCAGGGCATTTTGCTATTCACTTCAATGTTGCCAGTAAAAAAGCAGAATGTCCTCCTTTGTGGGATTACCTAAAAAATAACATTACTTGGACTGATTCTCCTGTTAAAGTAGCAGTTTACCTGCCTTCTAGGGTTAATCACTCTTATTGCTATGAAAACAAAGGTCGTGGCCCCTCAGTAGGAAGAACAGGAGGCTGTAGTGCCACAGTTACTAACCATACTTTATCTAACAGAACTATGGTTTTGATGGATTGGTATTGGCAATGTGGTGCGAAAGTTTATGATAGCCTTCCTCCCCAGTGGAGAGGAGTGTGTGCTCTAGTCACATTACACCACTCCATTCTCATTGTCCCAGTAAACTCTTATTTGTTAAATTCAACGAAGCCCATTCAGAGGGAGTCAAAGTTTAAACGCGCTCTCAGTTGGGTTGACAGATATGGTCCAGATATGTCTAAAATACAAGAGGACAATAGACTATTTACTGCAGCTGAAATTATTTTTTCCTCAGGGCTGAGTATTCAGGCAGTAGCTAATGCCTGCTGGTTACAAATTACTCGCTATGAAATGTACTCTTTTATCAATATCATGTTAGAAGGCTTAGATGCTATCAACCAAGAATTAAGGGGAGTTAGATTAATGGCACTCCAGAACAGGTTCATGCTGGACCTTCAAAATGCAGCATCTGGAGGAGTCTGTGCTTTAGTAGGAGACTCCTGTAGTACATATATTCCAGCTAATGACGATGATTACGGAAATCTCATGCTCGCTATTCAGCATTTGAAAGAACTAAAAGACAAGGTGAATAAAGAGAGAGGCATAAAAGATACACCGGCTTTTCTCTCCTGGTTAGTATCACTGTTTGGGCCAGGGGGAATGTTTTTCTTTAAGTTACTAACACCGATTATAGGGGCTGTGATACTTGTCTTCCTGTTTTTATGTTGCTGTATGACATGTATTATTCCAATGCTTCGAAATATGGTAATGAATATGTTTACGCATCAGTATATTCTGATAAGAACGCAATAATCCGATGTATGGGAGCCTCCTGGGAATCCATATGAAGAATCTAACTTTTAAACATTTTAAGAATAAAAAGGAGGGAATTGAAATGGAAATCTAATAAGTAAATTGATTCTTAAAATGTAGAGAGCTTCAGGAAAATATATAACAAGGATGTAACTGCCGTGCTACGTGCAGATTTTTAGAAGACAGTGCGTCAACAAAGTACGCACTGTCTAGGTTACTTTAGAAGACAGTGTATCAAAACAGTATGTACTGTCTGGGTCATTAGATTAGCTGAAGGTAACTGATAAGCTTTGAAAAAAATCTAGTGGTGCTTCTTTCGTTTTTATGATGTAATCTGTTTTGTCTTAAGGAAAGGAGAAGTATTAGAAGGGACAAAGTGCTGAACTTTCCCTTACATTGCAACATCTTATAAAATCCTGTACTGCTTGTAATGAGTTGAGTCTCTGACGCACTCTACAGAGTGGCAGCAGGGCTCCCAATATTGCAATATTGAAATAAAGACCTTACTCAGGTGAGAGCTCTCTCTCGTGGCTTCCTTGATAGGTATATTTCCATGACAGCTAACAATGTTAACTGTTTATAAATAATCAATTGTGTTAACTAAGGAGTAGGACGGCACAGTTATTAGTATGCTTTTTGTTTTGTTCCTTTTTCATAAATACAGTATAGTACCTGATGTCTCAGTGGCTTTCAAAATTAAATTATGCATGCAAACCTGTGAACTGGCCTGTGATACTGGCCATGTAATACCCTGCATTGTGGAATATTTTAAAGGATAGAGAAAGCACAGAAAACAGGCAGTTAGATTGATCAGATTAGTATGAAAAGCCATTTAGCAAAGAGGGAATGAGAAGAGTGACAAACTAGTATACTTTAGATCTTTTTTTTTAACCAGGGAAAATCTGATCACGTTTCTCTATAACAATAATAAAAAACTTTATTTTATATATCACCTTTAAAAGTGGCATCTCAAAGCAATACAGTAGATGTAAAAACAGTTAGAAGGACCACAGATTACAAAGTAAATACCCAACACTGATTGTACCCATCTGTCATGCTAATAAAGCACCTTGAATTTAATTAAATTGAGAGAGAGGGGGTGGGGAGGGCGAGCGAGAGAGCACAGACAATAGATTAGCATACTGTAGAGGAAAACAGTATAGGCATCGTTGATATGAGGACTTTTGAAACCAAATTTCCCAAATTTAATATGTGCTTTTCTATATTTATTATCAATTGATTGTTCATTATATTGCTATTCTAAGCAAGAAGGAGCGCTCCACCCTGCCTGCTGTGGGAAGAGTAGCTTATTCCTTCCCTGCCTCACTGAGGACAAACCCTGCCAGGCCCTCGTCGACACCGGTTCGACCATCACCCTGCTGCGGCCTGGTGTCCTGCCGGACACCGAGGCAGCCGGACCCCCAGGGTGCTCACCGTGCACTTTGGAGCTGCGAGGGTGAAACACACCTTCTACCTTTCCCCAGTCCGTGAGGACTGTATCCTGGGATTGGTTGCAGCAGGTGGGTGGTTGCCTTGACTTGGGCGTGAGGAACAGGGGGCTGCGCCGGGGGTGGCGGGTACCCTCCAGCGGCGAGGTCAGGTGGCAGTTTGTGGTGGGGCAGGTCTCCAAGCGGTGCACAGCCAGCCGGAGGCCGCCAAGCAGTGACCTCACAGCTGGAGGGCACCTGCCACCCCCGGCACAGCATGCCGTCCCTCACCTCCAAGGCCTCCCACAGTGCACAGAGTGCCTTACAGACCGAGTAGGGGCAAGCTTATCTCACCGTACTGGGAGTCAGCTCTGGCACACTCGCCCCGACACCTGTGGCTCCGACAAGCCAAAGCGACGCCCGCCGCTGCCACCTCCGCTTCCCGCTCCGGTCAACCAACACACCCCAGACACCTCCCACCCCGCCCACCGTGAGACTGATTCATTCCCCCTGCCCCACCAACTCTCGCCGGCCGAAGTCAAGGCAACCACCCACCTGCTGCAACCAGTCCAACCCCAGGATACAGTCCTCACTGACTGGGGCAAGGTACTGTAGAAGGGGTGTTTCACCCTCGCAGCCCCAAAGTGCACGGTGAGCGCCCTGGGGGTCCGGCTACCTTGGTGCCAGGCAGGACACCAGGCCTGGCAGGGTGATGGTCGAACCGGTGTCGACGAGGGCTTAGCAGGGTCTGCCTTCGATGAGGCAGGGAAGAAACAAGCCCCGGCTGTGGCCAACCCTTCCCACGGCAGCAGGCGGGGTGAAGCTCTCCTTCTGGCTTTCCAGAGTGGGGGTAGGCCACCCCGCTCCTGTTTCCCGACGGCCTCTGGAGTCCCCGGGGCTCCAGCACTCGGCACTCCCGTGTGATGTGCCCCCTCTCCCCACAGCGATGGCAGATGACCAGCTGTCGTCGCTCCCCCAGCATCGCCGTGCTGGCAGTCTCCTCCTCCCCATCTGATTCCCCGTGCACCCCTCGTTGGTGCCCATTGGTCTCCTCGAATATGGCATCAGCCTGCTCAGCCAGAGCCAGGGCCTGCTCCAAGGGGACCGGCGCGGCCAGCATCAAGTGGCGCTGCACCTCAGTCGGCGCAAGGGCCCAGAGGAATGCCTGGAGCGCTATCTCCCAGTGGGCCTCCTCCGGGAGAGTAGGATAACCCTGGCGGGCTAAGTAGGCCACGTCTGCGGCTGTTACCTTCACTGTTACCTGGATACCTCTTTATTTAGAACTCACTCTTCCCCCTGCCTGTCTGGCTTCTTTTAATCCTTCTGTGCCCAGATTGCAGCGGGTAAGATGTTTTTCCAAGAAAAAAAGAGAAATTAAAAAAGAGAAATTTCACCAGAGCCTCTTCTCAAGTCTAATTTTTAGTTTAGAAGGTTCAAGCAGGATTTTAGATGAAAGGCAGCGACCTTAATCAAGCCCAAATCATAATTGAACCCATTCAGAACCTACATTGCATTTTAGCAGAAGACCCTCACACCTGAAGAAGGCTTGCGTTTTACCATCTTACCGCTTTCTTTTTTACTGTCCTTTTACTGTGGTAGATTTCGAAGATTGTTTCGCCCGTGCGGTGTTTTCCTGAAGAACAGGCTACAAAGAAATATTTATAATTGAATGTAAAATTCAAAAAGGCAATAATACCTTGTAATATGCGCTATAATTGCATATTTCAGATCAAGCCTGCTTTATTTGCTTACCCTTTGCTCTTTGGAAGCTGGGCCGGCAGAAGCATATTTCTCTTCCCGAAAAAGGTCTTAGTCTACATACTGTACTGTGGTCGCTGTAGTGCAGGCTCACAGTTTTTTTTTGTGATGGGAACTCACATAATTCCTGGGTGTATTTATGCTATATTGTCATGTACGGCCAGAATGTGTTCATTGTCTTCCAATGAAAGGCAGGTTGCTTTTGCCGAAGTCAGGAGACATTAGAGGCTTGCCACACCCGGACTGTTAAACCAACAGGACGTTAAACCAACAGGAATTAGGACGTCAAAGCCCATTGAGGAGCCGGGCGCAATAAGTGTTTTGTCCCTTCATTTTCTGATCTGCATTAATTACAGAAATCAAGTTCCTGCTCTATGCAGACGAGCCGGTCCTGCTGTTGCCCACAGAACAGAGGCTGTGGCAGAACCTGGCACTGCTGGAGCAGCACTGTCAGACCTGGGCTCTGACAGTCAATCTGGACAAGACCAGAGTTATGGTTTTCCAGAAAAAAAGCCAGACCTCAGGGAAACAGGTACAAATTCACACTTAACAACAACACACTAACACCTAACAATGGGTGCAGGGCCAAATTAGGCCAGTACCCACTATTGTTAAACATACAGAAAAGAATATTAAAGTATTGGCTTTAATATTAGCCATACAGAACATTAAAGAGCCCCTTTCCATTCAGCGGGTGTCTGAGCCGTTGTGTCCTATCTTCTGACAGTCACTGTTGTGAATGTCTGTAGAGTGTATCTTATTTTTAGTACTAGATTTTTATATTATATTCCCTATTAATCCAACTTTAAGAGTATTTATCGGCTTGTCCCCCCCTCCGGCCCCTCTCTGTGTACAGTAGAGTCTCCTCTCCTGGATGGTGGAGCCCATACAGCTGTGTCTGGAGAGAATCCAGGGAGAATCAGCTTTAACCACATGGCTGTGCAGCTTGTTCCCCCCTCCCGCCCCTCTCTGTGTACAGTAGAGCCTCCTGTCCAGTCAGTTAATTGTCCATAATATTGCTATTCTATTTTTTCAAAGAAATGTTTGTTAAAAGAAAAGTTGTAGAGCCAGCTAGATTTGAACACACAACCCATAGGTTAGTAGTCAGGCATGTAGACCAGGGGGCTACTGGGGAAGTCACAAGAAAAGAAAGGTGAAACAGCCCTACATAGCCCTGTCGCAGTACACAAATATAATTATATCGTTATTAATTTCTTTAGATACCCGATTCCATATTAGCAGAAAAGCTTAAAACCACGACTTTTTTACACGCTATTTCACATGTTAGTTAAAGACTTCGATGCTTAAAATGTTTAGGGAGAAATGGAATACTGGTGTGTATTTTTTCTTTAACGTACTGATTCCTGGAATCTGACTGTCTGACACCCTTCTGAAGTGGTTCTATAATATCTGGTATACGAAATCAAAGCATAGATAAAAAGCTTGGATTCTCATGTACCTGATACAAGTATCTTTAATACAGTCTTTGCTGTGCTCTTGAGGATCCTTGTGATATTTTGAGCTCTGGTTGAATGATAAGTGTCGCAGTTTAAATAATTTTAGTAGTTAGAAATTATGAGACGCTCTGTTAAGAGCAAGGGAGTTTTTATGTCCGTTACAGTAAAAGAAAATGCCTGACAAAGTAGGGCTTGGACAGATTCCAAGTGCTTGTACAAATGTGCTAAAGAAATGAGCAAACAAAGTAATTCCTTTATCATATTGGCTAGCTAATGTCCTGCCCTCATTAGTTAGATCAACGAAATGCTGTGGTGTTTGTCAAAGAAAAAAATAAAAGTATTTTCATTTAAAATGACAGTTAGAATGAATGTGGACCAGCGTAATACTTTGAGTTTACAGCTTGTCCAAAGTCATTCATTATTAATACTATTAGTAATATCTTCAGAAAAGGCTTTGATGCATAAAATATTTCTGCGTAATTAAAATATTTATGATAAAGGTAGGTTGTGTACTTTTGTCCAACTGAGCAATCTTGCTTTCATAAAATATACACCCACCACAGTATACCGTGAAATACCCCACCCGTTTTGAATGGCTGCACCTGTATATAGTCTGGGTCTTCTTCACAATATAACAGATCTATCTTGGGCAATTGACATGGACAGACAACTGCTCAGAGAGAAGAAGTTATTCAAGTAATTTGATTCCTAACTTCAGCTCCCTGTGATTTGAGATTACCTTCCTGCATTTTACTGGATGATTTAAACCTTCAACATTCCAGCTCACAAATTTGACTGTATTTGATTAGCCACTATCCAGTAAAAGATATAATAAATACACTAGCTATCAAAAGCGAGAGATGTAGTGGAATGGGAGATATCCAGATGCCTCAAAAACTAAACCATGAATTAAACTGAAAAAAGTTAGAAAGAAATAAAACAAAATCCCTACAGCCCCTCAACCTCTTCCCAAAACAGCTGCCCTGGAAATGAGTAGCACACAGAGGTCTTGCATGATCTGTCGCCACCTGCAGCTCCGATTCCTTCTCTTCATACTTGTGAAATCACATGATGACAGGGTGAAGCCCTGGGCTGGGAGCAAGGGAGCAGGGGCTTCAATTACTTCTTTCCCCAGCAGCTCCAAAAAAAAAGCAACTCAGAGAAGATATAGTAGCACAAGGCCCTTCAATTGACTCAGACAAGCCAACATTCTGTAGATCCTGTCTTCTATTACAGTTCTCTAGATCTGTCAGCTTGGCCTTGACAGCTGTTGACTTTGAGCCACCTTCAGCTCTGAGACACTAACCAACATGTCTTTGTCTGTGTGTCCCAGGTTGAGAAGTCACTGGACCTGCAAGTTTACAGCCAATGTATTGGAGTCAAGCTTTTGGCTCAGTACCGCAATAGAGCTGAAAAGGCTATCCATTTCTGATTTTGCAGTTCTGGAAATACCACTGCGATTGTGGCTACAGCTATATCAGCCAAATAAAAGGAAAGATGTAGTTGGGCTGATACCTGTAGCTGCAAGCTCTTCACTTGGCAAACTGCAATAAGCTTTAGGTTTAGACAAAGTTATGGACTGTAGAACGAAAAATAACTAATTTAAAATAGTAAAAATAATCATGAGTTTTAACAATTAAAAATGAAAAGTGAGCAAGAGCATGAGGAGAACACATTTACATCACTGAGCACCTAGCCAGAAGTCCCCTCACAAGGACAGTTTTTCTCAACATCTTACATAGCATGTGAAGTAAATCTGAGGTACTTACCTAAAGGTTTTTGTTATCTTTGCCACAGGTAGCAATCTCCGTACACATTCCTCTGATGTGGCATATTCTCTCATGTTGAAGACATCAGTCTCTTTCTCAAACAGCAGTGAAAAATAAGCAAGTGCTGAACACTGGGAAGGTGAGAGACTTTGTTCTGAACTTTTTGTTTTACCCAGAGTCACATTGAACTCGTCTATTAAAGACTGATCCTTCAGTTCACTCAGACAATGGGGAAGGTTGAAGCATCTTTCAGGAGAGGAAGTTTCTGTAATGAGCTGCTTGATGTATCCTGCCGTTTCCTGGATGTCACTAGAGTGATCTTTTGTGCCTGAAAGGAATCCCTTCAGAAGCTCCTGGTTATTTTTCATTCCCATTCCCAAAAGGAATTGGACAAACAGATCAAGGTGACCAGTTCTGCTCTGGATGGCTCTTTCTAGAGCACCATTATTCAGACTGAATAAAGGAATAATAGATGGATAAAGGAATTGTTTCAACCAGGAAAAAAACCTAATTGTTTTCTGTAGTGGGTTAATATTATAGCTTTGATAGGAACCAAAAACATGCAGAGCTGCAAAATACTCCTGGACAGTCAGGTGTAAAAATCAGTACACCTTTTCCCGAAACAAGGCTGAATTTTGTTTGAATACTTCCTTGCACACCTCTGAGTAAAGTGAAGAGTTGAGATCAATGTCATATTCTCTCAGATCTTTTTCATAGAATACAATGATGTTTTTCCTCAGACTTTCAAAAGCCAGTTTTCCCAGCTTCAGAATTGCTTCTTGATTTGATTTGAGGACATTTTCTTTTCCTTTCTTCTGTTCCTTTGCTGTCAGTAAGACAATGAGATAGACTGTATAGAAATCTGTCAAAGTCTTTGGATTGTCAAAACTCTTCTCTTTCAATGTGTGCTCCAGAACAGTAACTACAATCCAGCAAAAAACAGGAACATAGCACAAAATGTAAAGACTCTTCAGTGTCTTTATATGTGAAATAATTTTGTCTGCTAGAGCCCTGTTCTTACAGTTCTTTCTGATGTACTCTTCCTTCTGCTGATCTTCAAACCCCTGGACTTCTGTCACCCTGTTGATGATTTCTGGAGGGATCAACCGGTCTGGAAGTGATCCAGATGGAGGAGTCAATGGGAAAGTTTCCCTTGATGAGGTTTGTTAACAACGTGTCCGCTGAAGTTGGCTTTTTCACATCAGACCAGATCTGGTCTGTTTGAAAGTTCAAAGGATGTCTGCTTTCATCCAGACCATCAAAGATAAACAGGACTTTACAGTAATCTAAAACATTAGAGGATTTTATCTCTGGGCAGAAACACTGAACCAGTTCCTGTAAACTCATCTCTGATGTGATCAAGTTTAATTCACAGAATGGAAGAAAAAATATAAAGCCAAAGTCCTGGTTGTCTTTTCCAGTAGCCCAGTCGAGAATTAATTTTTGCACTGAGAATGTTTTCCCGATGCCAGCGACTCCCTTCATCAGTACAGTCCTGATGGGTCTGGTCTGTCCTGGCAGTGGCTTGAAAATATCACTGCACTTGATGGAATGGGTCTCTAAATTTTTTACTTTAGGAGACCGTCTCTATCTGTCTGACCTCATGTCCATGATTCACCTCAACACAGCTGCCCTCAGTTATCCATACGTGTGTAAAGACATCATTGAGTAGGGTCTGCTCTCCTGGCTTAGCAATTCCCTCAGACACAACTTCAAACTTCCTCTTCAGAGCTTCCTGGTGCTTGTCTTTCAGTGTCTCCAGCAACCCTAAAACAGACAGAACACATGATAGACAGAAAAGACAGAACACTGTCTGAGGCTGCAGGAGAAATCCTGTCAGTGTGACGTGATGACAGATTTCATACAGGGACATCAGCTATTGACGTTTACGTTTGCAAGTGCGATACCCAATCAGAACAGACAGACACGGTCCGTAAAATACAGTCCATCAGAGTCAGAGCTGGAGCTCCAGGTAGCAATCCTTCATTTTTAGTGGCCCTCTGATAGTCATGTTCTGCTCTCTCACAGACTCACCCTGGCAGGAGCAGAGCTTCCTCACAGGGAATATTTTCATTCCCTAGAATGGAGACTGGTTCTGCTCTATCCTGGATCTCAGAAAGCTTCAGTTGAAATTAGTTCAAGATGTTGACAGACCATTGTGGCAAAAGGCAAATCTGTCATAATTCTTGCATATATTTAAAATATTTATCCACTGTAGTGACATGATTGTTGAATTTACTAGAACAATTGGAAAAGAGAACAGTATAAGCACTATTTGCACATGGTTTAAAAGTACACAATAATGTAGTAATACAACAGCAAAATGTGCACAGCAAACCAAAAAGAGTATTTATACTGTGCCTATAGAACTCTTTCAAAATTGTCACCTTTTGTTGCCTTAAAGAATGGATCTAACATCATACCCCTCAACATCCAAGTGAAAATATTTTACAACTTTTTTAGCAAATAGTAGATCTAGAAACTGAAATACCTTGGTTAGATAAGAGTCCACCCACTTGTAGCAACGATTCTAAATTAGCTCACCTTCAGAATCATGTGTTTGATTGATAAAAATAAAGTAACAGCACAGTAACACATAGGAGAAATATACAGTAAATCAACTGCAATGAAAATTAAGAAACAACGGCTACCGGAGTGAACACAGTAATAGGAGGAAGGAGTACATTGTTGAATGTCTGTTAAATCAGTGACATTATTTTTCCTAACCCAAAACATATAATTATATATAGATTGCACAACGTTTCGGCCGTGGAGCCTTCTTCAAGTGTGAGGGTCTGGACTTCACTCACACCTGAAGAAGTCTCCACGGCCAAAACCTTGTTTTCTTTTTTCTCTTTTCAGCATGGAGTAAACCTATTACTCATTCCTTTGCAGCCTATGCATGCTGACGCAGCTACCCACCTGAACTGTACAGTATATTGTAAGGAATCCCTAATGAAGAGATAAGTAGATCCTGTGCAGACACAGGAGTAGGTAGGTGTCGAGGCAGGCGAACAATCCAGAACATCAAGCAAGATCATGGTCAAAAAGGAGAAAGGTGGTTCGAAATCCAGGAAGTAATAATAGAGGCAAACAATAATAATAATAGAGGCCTTTCCTACAGGGAACAGCTGAGACTGTAACAGGAGAGCATATTACCCAAAACTTCATATCAGAGGGCTCAGCTGATATGCATGACTCGTAGGTAACCTGCCTGGGCTGTTGTAAGGTGGTTTACAGGACTGAAAGGCTTGAACTGTGCAGGCCGAAGATTTAACCTTGAACTCGCAAAAGCTCAGCATGCTAACAATAATAAGAAATGTACTAACAGGAAGTACAGTCCATGAAAACACAGGAAAGAACAAACAAAAGGGAGTGGAACTCAGAGGTAGAGAACAGGATGCCCTCAACTGGGTTTCTTGAGCTATTATAACAGTAAATAGGAAACATCTGTGAACAGCCTTTTGTAAAGACAGGTATAAGCAGCTGTGTCTGCTTTTGGATTTTCTGAATTTTTGGTGAGACATGGAACTCTGTCGCTGAGATTCTCCCTCTCTGGAGAGTGAATGAAGCTGAATCTGTTGAACTCCTTCTATTAAGTCACTGATTTCTAATTTGGATTTGACACATTAAAAATATATCTTTTTTATTCATGGATAGATATTTCTTCCCTTAATACATATAATCCCCTTCTTTGTCAAGGTAAGGACATTAATTATACACATATTTTTTCATATTCAAGTGGCTGACAGATTCATCCATCCATCAGTTTTCTAACCTCTATATCTAATTCAGGGTCATAGGGTTGTCAGAGCCTATCCTTCCAAGCAGGGGGCACAAGGAGGGGTACACTCCAGACAGGACACCAGTCCATCGCAGGACACACATGTGTACACACTCACATAAATGTCATACCACTCCAAAGACATGACAGTATATCCAAACGATACACTGTATTTGACCAAGGTTGTGAAAGGCTGCACTAACTGTAAATGGCTTTTAATTCCAGGATCAAGTGCAATTAAAAGCAGTGCACAAAGTTAGTAAAGGAAGGAGACAAAGCAAGGAGTTAATTGGGCGATACTTTCAAACAATAAACCCCAGGTGGTTGTAGGAAACAATGAAATCTGTCACAAATATGATTGTGAGGAAATGCATGCATACAATAGATGAACTGGCTAAAGCTCATGAATGATTTTTATCTGAGTTTTGAGACACAGGATGTTTCTGGTGCATGCAGCAATGTACAGTATTAGTACAGTATTGGTATCAGCTATTACAGTGCTGTTGAAAGACTAGAAATCAATCATAATCGCATACTTCAAATCAGGACACTGTAATAATGTGTAATATGCATGATAATATAATATATAGTATCTCATTTGGTTTTGAATCTGTCAGATCCATGTAAGTAGAAAACAGTAAATGTGACGCATTTTCAAGCTAGACATATAGACTACTGGAGGTATTTTAGTAGAAACTAACAGATTGGGTTGCCTGGCTACAAATTCGGCACTGCCTTGCCAAACAGAAGTGTGATAGTGAATGTACAATACAAAAGATTTTTCAGCAATTGTACTGTATGTAATCGACTTAAAATGCATTGGTAACCTTGCTGTCTCTTCTGTTTTTCATTAAATGTAGTGTGAACTCAACCTGTACCCAGTAACCCTTCGGATTGCAGATGCTCTCTCAGTGACAGCGGCAGGAGCAGAGAATAACGTTTTTTAAAACTCAAGTTTTAAGGCTAAAACTAAAATTTAAAACTTGAGGGTGAAAATATAGGCAAATTATTTACAGAAAGTTTGTTTTAATAAAATGTTCCTATTTGCTTTGCCTAGCTGATCTCAACCACCTTGTTGTGGAGTGCATGTGTTTTATTGTTACTTAATTTCATAATTATTTCTACAATTCCCTTCTACAAAGATTTCAGTTCAGTGCTTTATAAGTTATGATTTCTTATCATTTTAAGTAAAAGAGGTCTTGTTCATCATTATGCATTGTTATTAATGTTCCTGTTTACTTTCAATGTTAAAATGAGTTATCTTTGTGAAAGGCATGCTTCACTTTCATTTTTATGTTATTATGTGTTCTTTAAAACTTTTAATAGTTTTAGAACTAATTTATTTAATTGCTCTAAATAGTAAAATAAGGTAGTGTAGTGTTGAGAGCTAATAACAGTAGTGTAGCGGCAGGTCATATTCTGGAGGGGTCCCATTCCAAGATCTTGCCTAGTACCCCAAAAAATCGATGGCGGGCCCCAACTTCAATGACCATGAGTTTAACAGGCTTCCTACCTGATCAGTATAGTAACCAGCCCTGAATGACCAGCCCTGGTGAGTAGAGACATGGCAGGGTGCTGCAGTAGCACGAGCCCACTCCACAGCACTCCAGTGAGGGTGAGCATGACAGAGTCTGTATGCAACCTTGTTCAGAACAAATCTCTTGATATGGCAGAAAACTTGAACTGTAAAATTCTTTGCTTGTTGCTAAACCCAAGCTAGTTCCAGATTACACTTTGGCTTTGTTAGTTGCCTTGAGATTAAACTGTGCCAACTTTTCCCTCTTAAAATAGAAACCTTTTAAAGGACCAACCCTCTATAGTCATGGAATGTCTTCCATTATGTTTAAAAGATGTTTGTTTTCCGGTATAAAAAGAGCACTGTAACTGCTGAGAAGCTCTGTTGACTGCATATTGTCAGAGAGGCACACCCAGTGATAAATAAATATCTTGTTTAAATTTTTCCTTCAAACGTATGTTCGAATCGCACTCTTATACTTAATATCTTTTTAATAACAATAGCAATAATTTCAGCTATTTGTAAACTCATATTTGTCAAATTGAATCGCATGCAATTTACGTGGTTGTAGCTGTTTGGTTGTCTGGCTGCTGTAATAAAATAATTAAGAGCTAATTACTTTTTCAATAGACAGACAGTACTAGACCCTCCATGAACTGAGACTGTTGTGTGGGCAATGGTCACAATTAATAAAATTTTTCTAAGGCACATTATTCTAGTACTTGAGCTGGTTTGTTTGGTTTAGCACTTCTGTTTCCACTCAGGTGCTTGACAATCCTCTTGGCAAAGTTGGGTGACTTCCCAATTAACAATACAGCTATTATTTCTGGATGCTGTCTTGTTAGTAATACGTTTCAAATGCACCCCCTTGAAAAGAGCGCATTTAGAAATGTTAGTTTCCAGCCATTACTTAAAATATTTTTTATGTGCGGTCAACTTTCTTCATTCATTTGGGAATTGATGTGCCAGGACGGCACCGGCAGAAAGTATATTTCTTTCCAGCAAAAGCAAAATGCCTGGAAGGTAGAGCTCACTCTAAAGTCGCCACTTCTAACTGATTCCAGAGCTGGAGAGCAGTCCACAGCACTCCAGCACAGAAACATTCAGGAACAAATACTTGTCTGGGATTGTCAGTATCACAGAATGATGTTTCAGTAAACATACCATAAAATGATTTGGACAGGATACAAACTTCCTTTGGGCTACCAGTCTACAACCCCTTCAGATCTCTAAAAAATAGGCCTCATTGGCCTTCCGGTCATGTCACGATGATAGTTCCCCCTCCTTAAGGGTGCTCCAGCCCTTTCACTAAAGACTTTATTCTGTGCACCTGTTTCCCATTCCCAGCCCACCTTAAAAGCCAGGCGCTGACGCTCATCCGGGCTCTGCATCTGATTTCCGTATCATGCGAGTCCGGGACCTGGAAGCGCCTGGTCCCGTTAAGGTTTTAACCTCTGTTCCCGTTCCTGTTCCCCGTCCGCCGGTTCCGACCCGGCCTTCGTGGTTTTTAATCTTTCTTCTGATGGATCTTCTGGTTTTGGACTTACCCTTGTGTTTTGGATATTCCCTAAGGACTACTCTCTCGGATTGTTCGCCTCGGCCACACCTCCCCCGTGCACCAGCGCACCTTGGACACGCCCCCCTGTCTTCAGCCCCGTTTTCCTGCATGACGTTTCCCTAGTGTTCCCCCACTCCGTCGGACTGTGTCGTCCGCATAGGGTCCGGAAAGAACTGTTCGTTACAGGTCAGGGATCTAGAATATGATGTGGCTCCTATTGATTTTTAACAGCAGTAATATTCATTGCAGCAGGTCTGCAGTAATAAGGATAACAACAGCTAATGTTTTATTTTCCTTCAGGTCAGTGTCCTGGAAGCCAGTGACCGAATTGGGGGCCGAATTCACACATACAGGAAGGAGAGCAGGGGATAACACCTGCAAAACAAGTTGTGACTCGCCCAGGCTGTGTTAAGTAGGGATGGGGAAGTACTGACCTCTTCTGGGGAAATTGCTGTGCAGTGGAAGGAACAGTTGAAGGAACTCCTCAACCCGGGTGACATGCCCTCCTATCA